>NC_090743.1:31186042-31193542 GCF_036898095.1 Palaemon carinicauda
CAAAGGTTGAGAGTTATTGTCAAGTAAATAATCAATGTATGAGTTTGAGAGATATCCTATAGCTATGTAGATAAGGAGCAGTATTGAAGGAAAGTAGTTTGCTTAGCCGTGTCGGAACTATGTGATATTAAAGCTTGCTTGTTTTGAGATTGTTTGGTGCCCTCCACCAACGATTTTGGAAGGAGGTTATGTTTTCGTCCGTGTTTGTGTGTTTGTTTCTTTGTGAACAGCTTCCTGGCCAAAATATTAATCATAGAGTAATGAAACATTCGAGGATTAACTTAGGTAAAAATCTGGAAAGGATTAAATTTTGAGAGGTCAAGGTCAAAGGTCAAACAAAATGTCCAATTCACTTAATCAGCCATAAGTTTGGACATCGTTGTCACAGGGACTTCAAACTTGGTTCATATTTGAGTGTATGAAAATCCACGCCAATTGATACATATTAAGGTCAAAGTTCAAGGTCAAGGTCCAACAAAAGGTCGAGAAATAAGCTGCCTCGGCGGAGGTTTGCGCTCTACTGATTGCCCCTGTAGTTAGTCTCTGTAGTGGCGAAGAAGAAGCCAAATAACCGCCAGAGTTCCTTCTTTTTTTACTGTCATGACAATAAGTAATTTAGACGATCCCAGAACATGAGGGAAGGCAACTCCTAGTGGCAATTATTATTCGGGTGTGAGAGGAGGTTCAACAGCTTTCTGTGGTACTGGACGGCCTCTCCTGGCCTGAATACAAATGAAGCTTTTAAAAAGTAGACTGCGTTGCCTAAGTACTGCTTACGAGATCCCGCGGGAGAGACTATTTCAAAAGCGCCTTAGTGCTACTTGAAAATACTCACAAGCTCTTCCTTAAGTATCTTTTTAATATTGTAACATAAATATACTCAAAGTATTATTTAGAGTAATTTAAAAAGAATTTAGAAATCATCTGCGAGAATTTCCGACTTATCGAAAAAACAATGGCTGGAGAAATCGTTTTTTATAATGATAATTCTTGTTTAGCCTATACATATACATAAGAGGGTTTTCAACAAGTATAAAATTAGGTGAAATGAATTATTCCTAGGTTATTTCTCAGCTCTACAGTAGTCTAATCAACACTGTAACCTAGATATTAGTATTAGTTTGGTAACTTAGTTGTATATTTGATAAGATTATATAAGAACGAATAATTTCCCTACCTATCTTTTGGAGGAGAGTTCCTTTTTTGATGCTGTGCTTTTGATTTTGAATATAATTCTTAAATTTATAAATTTTCTTTTAAGAAGTTAGCAACTGATATTCTGGACTTGCGTAATGGCCGGAGTAAATATATATAGGCATAAAACATGCTTTAAGACTAAACCACATAATGCAAAATTCACAAATATTTCCGGTCACGCAAAACGACTTTGCCAGAATAATAACTGCTCGCTCCCTCCCCTTTACCTCGGGTAGGTGGGAGAGAGAGTAATGCCCTGGTGAGAGGGATTGTAGTTAGGAAAGGGGGTTGGTGTGGGATGGGTTGAATCTTCGCGTGGCGTATGTGTGTTCATATCTATCTAAATATCTACCCGTCTTTTTTGACCGGTCACGTACATTAATACGCTAGTACAAATATAAGGGTTTTGGTGACCGATGTGGTGACGTCCCTGACTGGTGAACGCAAGATTGGGGTTCGAGTCCCGCTCAAACTTGTTAGTTTCTTTGGTCGCGGCAACCTCGCCATCCTTGTGAGCTAAGGATGGGGTTTGTTGGAGCCTATGGGTTTATCTGCTGAGTCATCAGCAACCATGGTCCTAGCTTAGGTGGAGAGGAGCTTGAGCACTGATCATATGATATATTGTCCTGCTTGCTAGGGCAATGTCACTGTGCCTTGCCTCAACCATCCATGAGTGGCCTTTAAACCTTTTAAGCCTTTAAACTACATCCATTCAACATATAAAAGACGAATAAGACTGAATTTGTATATATATAATCACATGCGCGTGCTTTACATAATCACAAGCTACGATTAGTGCACTACGAAAGAAGCTGCAAACCGGGCTTGAGCACCATCTATTGGGTTTTCTGAGAAACAGCTGACAGACCTGACCTGGAAACTATTGCCTTTATGGTCACCTTCCTATTAACGTCGCAGCAGTATGGAATTTCGTTATTAATTTCGCTACTAACCTCTCATCGTAGACTTTTTCTCTATATCTGGGTTTCCCCTCTTATTGTGTACTTACTAAAACATGGAATAACAAGATGTATGTAGAAATGTCTGTATGTCTGCATACATACCATATATATATATATATATATATATATATATATATATATATATATATATATATATATATATATATATATATATATATATATATATATATATATATATGTGTGTGTGTGTGTGTGTGTGTGTGTGTTTATGTGTGTATTAGTATTATGATGTAATATAAAGGCATGCATTACACACTGCAAAGAAAATTTACAATGTATTTGAGTTCGCAAATACGAAGGTAACGGTGTTTAAAGATATATATATATATATATATATATATATATATATATATATATATATATATATATATATATGTATATATGTATATATGTATATATGTATATATGTATATATGTATATATGTATATATATATATATATATATATATATATATATATATATATATATATATATATATATATATATATATATATATATATATATATATATATATATATAATTTTTGTCTACCGCTGATCAAGTAACTGTATTAAGACATATTACCAGCCACAGAAAGCCATACTTAGCATTTAATGGCTGACTATCCTGGTCTTATTTATATTGGTTCATTTCTCTAATCCTTAGATTTAAATGTAATTCAGACGAAGATGTCACAATATATACGTCCCTTGTCAGATGCTTCTTAGTCTTAATCTTCTTGAACAAAATCCGCTTTTATGAATCTTTCGAGAGTTGTTTTATCAATTAGATTATTAGAGTGTAATCGCAAATTATTATATGGTCCCTTCCTTTTTTAACAATTTTAAATTTTATTACACGTTAGATGAAGATTTCAATTGAAAATAGGATTAAGGAATATTAACATGTTTTGTTTTGCAATGAATATTCAATTAAGCTAATGAAATTAAAGCATGATCCTCATATGCAATTACAACATGTTTTGAGCTTATTCGCAATCGAAACCTTTAAATCCACAGGACTCGTAAATGTTTAGCTGGTCTCTCAAAACAGATCTTTAGGTGAAGAGACTTCGTGTAGCACGATCGGAATGTTATCGCCTTGCGACAGGAATGTCACGCGATATCCCGAGTTTTCAAGGAAGCAGATTGTCAGAATGCCATAAGATGGAGAGATTTTTTTTTCTTCCCGTCTCATGGTTAGCTTGGCCAGTTTTACCTTATATTCTCTTATGGTTAACTTGGCCAGTTTTACCTTATATTCTCTTATGGTTAACTTGGCCAGTTTTACCTTATATTCTTTCATGGTCAACTTGGCCAGTTTTACCATACATTTTCTCATGGTTAACTTGGCCAGTTTTACCTTATATTCTCTCATGGTTAACTTGGTCAGTTTTGCCTTATATTCTCCCATGGTTAACTTAGTCAGTTAGGTCTTAATATTCTCTCATGGTTAACTTGGTCAGTTTTACCTTATGTTCTGTCAACACAATTCTACCACTGCTTTGACCTGCGACTATGCTTGATTCCTTTATATTCTTTTTTCTTTATATTGTGCATTATTGTGATGCAGGATATAACTCATCAAAATGTCGTTATTCTACTTGTCAAAAACTGATCTCTAAATTTTCCTTATCCTTTTACCTGAGAGGAAATTATTCCCCAAATATCTTGTATAGAGTAGGATATGAAATGAAATCCTTTAGGAAAGTTCTCTTGCTTACGGGTACACTCGTACACTATTCTATGTTATTTCTCTTACTCTTGTTTTTTGAAGTTTTTATAGTTTATACATAAATTATTTATTTTATGTTGTTACTGTTCTTAAATTTTTTATTTTGATTGTTAATTACTTCTCTTGTAGTTTATTTATTTCCTTATTTCCTTTCCTAACTGGGGGTTTTTCCCTGTTGGAGCTCTTGGGCTTATAGCATCCAGCTTTTCCAACTAGGGTTGTAGCTTAGCAAGTAGTAGTAGTAGTAATAATAATAATAATAATAATAATAATAATAATAATAATAATAATAATAATAATAATAATAATGGAGCAGTTAGATTACAATTTTTTGTCTGATTATTAGAAAGACTCTCCACTCCAACCACTGTATATGCCATGATAGAAAAAGAAGACAATCAAATGTCAATGAAATTACTATTTGGAGAAAATACAATGCGCGAAAAGAAAAAAGGAATACCCTTCCTTTATGGCTGTCTGGGGGCGTGATGTATATCAATAAAAAATAGATTGCTGGGAGGAAAGCAGATGGCCCTAATTCCTCTTGTGTAAGAAGTGGGCTGTGTTGAGGGTCTAAGAGTTATTGAAGACACCAGGACAGGTAATGCTCGATTAACCACAGTGGCAATAGGTCATTTCCGGCTTTGGTTAGTAAATTGCATGATTTGCCGACTTTATCTTTCTCTCAGCTGTTAGACTATGGAATTTTCTACCACATTCTGTATTTTAGGTCTCGTGTCTTATTCCGGCCGTTGAGAAGTTGGCCATTATATTTTATGATTTATTTTAAATTTGCAGCTCGGCGTTGGGAATTTGATTTTTATTCGAATTTTGATTTATCTAATCATCTTCTAATCATTCTTGCGTATTTTTATTCATGTTTTTAGTGGCTTATTTACTGAAGTCGACAATCGTCTGACGATATTTGTTTTGCTTAGTAATTTATAATAATAAGCCTCCATTTATATCTAAATTAAATGATAGTTGATTTCTTATCTTTCAGTGACTGAATTATCTTTATTAAAGGTTTTAAAGGCTGCTTATGAATGGCAGAGGAAAGGGACACTGAAAGTACCCTAGAGACTGGCCATATATATATATATATATATATATATATATATATATATATATATATATATATATATATATATATATATATATATATATATATAAATATGTATATATATATATATATATATATATTTTTTCTTAAACTTTTCTTGTAGTTTATATCCTTATTTCCTTTCCTCGTTGGGCTGTTTTCCCTGTAGGAGCCCTTGGGGTTATAGCATCCTGCTGTTCCAACTAGGGCTCTAGCATAAGAAGTAATAGTAATATGATCACCACCCATGCCCCCTCCCCACCCAAGCTAGGACCATCGAGGGCCAGGCAATGGCTGCTGATGGCTCAGCAGGTAGACCTTTAGGTTTCCCCCAAATCCCCCATTCCTAGCTCACAAGGATGGTGAGGCTGCAGACACTACAAGAAACTATCGAGCTTAAACCTGTCCAGCCGATCGTCAGGCAGGGATGTTTCACATAGGTTAATTTTATACGGTTGTTGATGCTCCTTTCAAGTTTTAGTGCTATTTTGAGACGTCCTCAAAGATTGACCCAGCTCTTTCTACCTAATTTTTCTCTTCCATTTTTGGTTTTATAGAGGATAAAGATTAAAAAGGATAATTAGTTGTAATTCCTATCGGATTACCAAATATGGTAAAATATGGAACTGCCGCAGAAACTTTTTGATTGGGTTAAATGCATGACAGCTTCGTATACTGAAAATGAAGTTGAATACTCTAATAGTTAAATTTCAAAATAAAATCACGCACCTCCATAAAACGTTTTATCGTCAATTTCGAAGGTTTTTATGATTGTTATTTAGATGGGTAAAACGTTGTTCATGTAAAAGGTTACTGAAATCAGTTTGAAATGTGTCGAAATACTAGGTTGTTTAATTCAAGATTTTCAAATAATAATTTCGCATTAATGGCTGTTGAAATAAGAGTTACAGGTTCTTTCAATGCTGTTGATATCTTTAACTTTTTTTTATTTGCTGTATATATTGACTTTGAACGTGTATTCTCTCTCTCTGTATGCATATATATATATATATATATATATATATATATATATATATATATATATATATATATATATATATGTGTGTGTGTGTGTGTGTGTATATTATATTATACATATATATATATATATATATATATATATATATATATATATATATATATATATATATATATACGCAAAAGCCAGTAGGAAATAATAAAAAGCTTTAGTACCAATGCACGAAAGCGCTTGGTACTAAAGCTTTTTATTATTTCCTACTGGCTTTTGCGTATACCAAGTCACGTGATCCTTGTGGCAGTAAAGCATATATATATATATATATATATATATATATATATATATATATATATATATATATATATATATATATATATATATATATATATATATATATATATATATATATATATATATATATATATATATATATATATATATATATATATATATATATATATATATATATATATATATATATATATATATTGACAGGTCACGAATATCATATTTACTTCTGTCACATTAATTTTTCTGTTAATTAAGTATGCTAAAGTTGAGTTCCATTTAATGAAAATTAAATCGTAAATAACTATGACTTTGACAGTTTATAAGATTTTTAGCATAGTTAAATAGATAGATGAAAAGAGCATATATTTGTTAGCATGGTAAAGGAGAATAAATACCTCTGGGTAATTGCTTCATGTAAAGTAATGCAACTAATTATGAAAAGATTCCTTATTTTCTTCTATATATTAAAAAGATATCATATCTTCTAATTTTTTTGTCTCTCAGAAATTTAGTTAGTTTACTAAAAAGTTGATATATACACATATATATATATATATATATATATATATATATATATATATATATATATATATATATATATATATATATATATATATATACATATATATATATATACATATGTATATTTTTTGCCATTTTCTTAGAAAATCTGAGATTGGAATGTTTTAGAGTTCTGAGAATTTCAATAATGGTGCATTATTGCTAAGAAGTTCATTCGATTTTTTTTTATTATTATTATTAGAATGATATTTTGCATCGCTTTGTTGAAGATTATAGTTTGTCTATAAGCAATGTCAAGTTATTAAGTTATTAAATCGTCACCAACATCAACGAAGAGTAAATATTATCGCTTTATAGGGTTTTTCACATATTTTTTTCTTTGATTGCACTACCATGTGTATGTGTGTGTATATATATATATATATATATATATATATATATATATATATATATATATATATACATATATATATATATATATATATATATATATATATATATATATATATATATATAATGATATAATGTATGTATGCATATATTAAAATATTATATATATATATATATATATATATATATATATATATATATATATATATATATATATATATATGTGTGTGTGTGTGTGTGTGTGTATGCATGTATGTATTTCTTGCCCTAGCGACGTATTTTGAAATCAGATAATTCCTTTGGGTTCTTCTAAGGAGGTCTA
>NC_090743.1:31208542-31213542 GCF_036898095.1 Palaemon carinicauda
TCAAATTGTCCCATCCTTTCTTAAAGCAGATGCTATGATGCAAAACAGTTTTAACACAATGCGTCAATATAATCTCCAGCTTTATTATGTACCGCACGTGTGTCAACACGCTCGTAAACTGTAACAGTATTTCCGTTTATTTATTTATTTAGTTATTTATTCATTTTTTTTTTTTGTAACGACCTGTTTGAAATTTTGTGACCTTCTTTCACTGAAACTCATGTTATAAAACCTTGCTGTCGTTGAAATAAAGTTAGTTATATTTGCCCCGTCTCTCAGTTACCACTGACGATACGCACAATCATTCCGATCACTTATTATATCAATTTACTTTGGACTTTTAAATGAGGTTCTTGTTAGGATTGTCTGTTTTTTTCTCTTTTTGCAAACAGTTGATTTATTTGTTTTCATTTTGGTTCTAAATTTTTCGTAAAATTGTGCATTGATTAGATTAACTTACACTGTTAAAAATGGTAAAAATCCTGGAATAAATGTTACCAGGCATTTACCGTTTTAAAAACGGATAAATTGACGTTAAGGAACCATATTACGGTCACCAACCTGTTAAAGATTAAAAACAAAGTAGGGTAAAAATTACGGTCGCCTATGTGTTACTGAAATACGACTAAAAACAATTTTTACGGAGAATTTCCGATTCAATTTTGGGGTTTTTTAACAGTGTAAGTAATAAGTACTTCTGTTTCATGATAGTTTAATTTTCTCTATGTATCCGGCAAATTAGTTTTAAATGTTTTTTTATGGTATAAATACCAGAATTTAAGTGTTCCAAATTTTGCAGAGTTAGAATAGTGTCGGCACTAAAGTGACAAACAAACACACATGCATACTATATATATATATATATATATATATATATATATATATATATATATATATATATATATATATATATATTGTGTTTATCGTTTATTGATTAAAGAAATACATGGTTCGGTTGGCTTTGAAGTTGACTTGGCTATATATATATATATATATATATATATATATATATATATATATATATATATATATATATATATATATATATATATTCAAATAAGCCATATAAATTTTTTTGATACATTAATGTCTGGATTCTCTTAACGACCTCGGGATCATAGCCCCAGGCGAAATCACACAAAGACAAGAGCTTGTGACCGGCCGGGAATCGAACCCTGGTCGGCAAGCTTGTATAGACAGTGACTATACAAGCCAAGTGGTTCAGTCACTGTCTATACAAGCTTGCCGACCAGGGTTCGATTCCCGGCCGGTCACAAGCTCTTGTCTTTGTGTGATTTCGCCTGGGGCTATGATCCCGAGGTCGTTAAGAGAATCCAGACATTAATTTATCAAAAAAATTTATATGGCTTATTTGAATATGTAAAACACGTCTAAATGTGTAAAATTTATCATGTATATATGTGTATATATATATATATATATATATATATATATATATATATATATATATATATATATATATATATATATATATATATATATATACAGTATATATAATGTTTATTGTATTCTGATGTAAGAAATACATGGTTTGGTTACCTTCAAAGCTGACATGGCCATGTCGAATTGGATGGTTTGAAATTTGAAGCCTTACCTCCAGTAACCGGATAAGCTCCGTGAAATCCTCTTTTGTTTCTACCACCGGATGCTTCTTTTATATTGGTCAATGTTACGTTGTGAGTCTCCGTATCCAGAATGATTAATTTCCATTTATTTTGATTTTGTATTAATACAAATTTTGATATTAAAGTAGGAAAAAATTATTCATATTTATCATATATTGACATTTTTGGTAGTTTAAGGTCTATGAACCAGACTAGTAAGGTGTCCCAGAATCTAATGCATGTATGTCAAAACAGAAAGAAAGAGCAGACGAAATTTTATTTATGTATATAAGTATGTTTTCTAGTGAAGACGCTACCCTTTCCTTCTGTAGAATATACAGTGGACGATATAGTACAGAGGATGTGGTTTCCCCCTGTATTAGGAAAATGGGTTTAATGGTAACCCAAAATCCTGTAGATAACTATACCCCAAATATTTGATAGATGCCCAATTGTTCTTAAAAGAACTTTCTTATAAGCTAAGGTATTCCTTTTCAGGTTCAGGTGTCTGCACTCCCTTAATCTATTTCTTAATTAAATGTCTTTGATTTTCTTTTCCCCTGTTCCCGCTTTCATTCTCTCCCTTCTATCCTTTACGCTTATTCTGTTTTCTATTCCTTCTTCTTAACGTATGTGAATAGTTAAGGTCCTTATTTTGCCAAGTAGGTTCCTCAATTTGCACCTTATTTTCCTGGAAAACTCTCCGTCAGATTTACAGAAAACCATTTTTTTTTAATTAGCCGAGCTACATCCCTAGTTGGAAAAGTAGGATGGTATAAGCCCAAGGGCTCCAACAGGGAAAATTAGCCCAGTGAGGAAAGGAAACAAGGAAATGAATAATCTACAAGAGAAGTAATGAACAATCGAAATAAAATATTTTAAGAACAGTAACAACATTAAATTAGATATTTTATAAATAAGCTATAAAAACTTAAAAAAAAAAAAACAAGAGGAAGAGAAATGAGAAAGAATAGCGTGATTAAGTGTACCCTAAGCAAGAGAACTCTAACTCAAGTAAGGGGAAGATCCTGGTACAGTGGCTATGGCACTACCCAGGACCACAGAACAATGTTTTGATTTTGGAGTGCCCCACATATAGAAGATCTGTTTACCATAGCTAATAAGTCTCTTTTTACCTTTTCCAAGAGGAAAGTAACCACTAAAAAATACAGTGCAGTAGTTGACCCCGTGAGCGAAGAAGAAATTTTTGGCAATCTCGGTGTTGTCAGGTGTATGAGGACAGAGGAGAATGTGGAAAGAATAGGCCAGACTATTTGGTGTATATGTAGGCAAAGAAACAAAGAGCCGTAACCAGAGTGAGGAATACAATGTAGTACATTCTGGCCAGTCAATGGATTCGATAACTCTCTATCGGTAGTATCTCAATGTGGGGCTGGTACCCTGGACAACTTATTACCTTCATCTGGTTAAATGGATTACTCGTCCTATAAGTAGAATTAAAATCCATTTATCCCCTCCTGGAAGGCCATCGGTGGAGAGTTGTAATGTTCCAGATTGATTGCTCTCCAAAGTTCTGGAACATAATGGATAGCCTCATTAAAGGCCCTCCGAGTTCTCGTTTCCCGGACGTGGGAAGCATCCTATAAATGCGGCTGTTTGCTGTGGATGGAGGCGATGCTATCATTGATGTTTGCGCTTGTCATGATTCGGGAAAAAATTTTAAGGATTTAGAATTGTTTTTTATCGTTAATTATAATATTGCTGAAATGCATTTAAGCCATTCGCTTCTTTTCATATGATTTATCATACAGTAGATGTAATATTTCTGAAATGCATGTAAGCCATGCGTTTTTTTGTTTATCTTTCCTTTAATGTAAATGCATTATTGCTGAAATACATTTAGAATAATAGCTTTTTTTTTATTATTTCCTTTATGGTACATGCAATTTTGCTGAATTAACTTTAGCTATTCGTTTTTTTCTCATTTCCTTTACGGTAAATTTAATATTACTGAAATGCATTTTAGCCATTTATTTTTTATTTCCTTTATCGTAAATTTGATGTTGAGGAGATGCATTTTACCAATGCTGTTTTGATATTTATTTTTCATTTCCTTTATCGTAAATGTGTTATTTTTGAAATACATTTTAGGGATTGGTATCCGCAGATTTGATTTACCTTTTATATATTATTGTGAGAATGTATTTGGATGATTCTTATCATTCCATATACAATTAAAATAGAAACAAGAAAAATTTATTACCGTCTTATATATTTGATATAGAGATCCAGAAAGTTTATGGAGAATTAAATAAAAAACTCGTTAGACTAGATCCAGTCTCAGCAGTAAAATTTTCTTCTTGCTTTGCTGATATTTTTTTTCTCCTTCCCGTGTAATGCGTGAATTAATAAGTTTGAATTATGATTCTTATTTTTCTTTATTGGGAGAGGGTTGAATGACAGAAATTATCATTAGCTGCACGCACTTTGAAAACCTGTTTAAGGTTATTGCGTTCAATACAATAAAAGTTTCTTTTGAAACAAAGTGAAGAAGAAAAAAAAATATACATAGCTGCATGATCAAAACGCCCAATACAGTTTTATTGCCAGTAATATTTTTCAAGACATTCTTTCTCCTGCTTTTATATGCTGGATTGGCTACACAGAATAATGCTTTACAAAGTGCTTTCATATAGTTCACATGCTACCTTCTGGTTAGCAACGACCTGAAAGGTTGTGGTGGCCGATGTGGTAACGTCCCTAACTGGTAAACGCCAGACTGGGGTTAGAGTCCCGCTCAAACTCGTTAGTTTCTTTGATCACTTCAACCTCACCCTCCTTGTGAGCTAAGGATGGGGGTTTGGGGAAGCCTATAAGTCTATCTGCTGAGTCATCAGCAGCCATTGCATGGCCCTCCTTGGTCTTAGGTTCGGCGAAGAGCGGGCTTGGGCGCTGATCATATGCATATATGTTAGTGTGAGAATGTCATACGCACACTTCGTGGCTCTATCTCATATCTCTTCAATGTGATATAGAATTATTTAGACTTGTAGGTTACTTCTTGAAATAAGTCAAAGTTAAGTTAACTTTAAACAAATTTATTGTTAGCTCCATCACGGGAGTATGGATGGTTTGGTCGGAAGCAGGTCTTCCGTATGAAAAGATGAGTAGAACTGCTTTAACATAAGCTCGCGTCGATAACGTAGTATTAGTTATCTCAGCTTTTATTACAAATACAAAGACAATATGATCATGCAGCTATATCTCCGGAAGCCAGGTGGTTCCGGTATTGATCAATAGGTCAACTGTTTCTCACAGGAGGCTTGTGACATGTTTACAAGACATAAAATAATGTTTACCTATGCAATGCTTTAGCCAAGTCTATTTTCACATCCTGTTATGGCTGTCGTCACA
>NC_090743.1:31216042-31226042 GCF_036898095.1 Palaemon carinicauda
AGGCTATGGCACTACCCAAGACTAGAGAACAATGGTTTGATTTTGGGGTGTCCTTCTCCTAGAAGAGCTGCTTACCATAGCTGAAGAGTCTCTTCTACCCTTACCAAGAGGAAGAATTGGGTGAAGAAGAATTGCATGGTAATCTCAGTGTTGTCAGGTGTATAAGGACAGAGGAGAATATGTAAAGAATAGGCCAGACTATTCGGTGTTTGTGTAGGCAAAAGGAAAATGAACCGTAACCAGAGAGATGGATCCAATGTAGTACTGTCTGGCCAGTCAAAGGACCCCATAACTCTCTAGTGGTAGTATCTCAACGGGTGGCTGGTGCCCTGGCCAAGCTACTACCTATAGGGCAATGTCATTGACCCTTGCCTCTGCCATTCATGAGCGGCCTTTAAACCTTTAATATGCATTAATTCCTTGACTTGGAAAAACATTAATGAAGATTCTTGAAATTCTGCGCAAATGCAGATTCAGGTGATTTGTTCCTGTTTATTTAATTTTTTTCTCGTGATTGATATTTGACTCTAGTAAATAAACAAATATTATAATGAAGATTAGTATATCGTTTTTAAGCTGATTGGATAATATTTGATTCAAGTGGAATGATCAGAAGAGATATCTAAACAAAAATTGTTCAGCAATATGCAATGGTACCAATAAAATCAGTGGGAACTCCTGTGAACTCATCATCTCCTTCTACGCGTAATAACGCAAAGGGCCTCGGTTAGATTTCGACAGTCATCTCAATCTTGAACTTTTAATTCAAAACCTCTCCATTCATCATCTCCTATTTCCTCACAGGAGTGGAGGAAAAGGTAGAAACCTGTGAACTAACTAGATGGTAATTTTTCTCTGTTTTAGTGATGAGGAAAATGCAATTGCAAAAACTTCAACACTGATTTGCGTTTGGAAACAATACGTAAAAGACCATCATTTTCATCTTTAGCTTAATCTTGCTTGCGAGATTGGCCAGAGTTATATTGTGAAAGAGAATATAAAAGTAAAAAGTATTTATGTATTAGTAAAACACCACACCACACTTATGAATAACATGTGGTTTATAACGATGTAGCAAAGGTTATTATTATTATTATTATTATTATTATTATTATTATTATTATTATTATTATTATTATTATTATTATTATTATTAAATAAGCTACAACCCCTGTTGGAAAAGTAGGACGCTATAAGCCCAAAGCCTCCAACAGGTACAAATAGCCCAGTGAGGAAAGGAAATAAACAAATAAACTACAAAAGAAGGAATGAACAATCAATATGAAATATTTTAAGAACAGTAAATGATTGTTCATATATAAAATATAAAGAGAGACTCATGTCAGCCTGTTTAACATAAAAACATTCGCTGGAAGTTTGAAATTCATACTCTGACACTTTATACCAATTACAGATGCATCAGTGATATGAAATTTTAATACAACTCACAACACAACAATTAGCTATTGCAGTCAGATTGAATTCCCAAAACCAGCGAAAATAATTTCCTTGAATAATATTCCCACCACCACGACTAAGGCATGTCATTTTAATTGCAATGCCTCCATCCAACGCAAGCAGCTTCAATCAACATATTTGTTGCCTGGCATTGAAATAAGCTATTTAAGAGCCTGAAGTGCAAATATCAATTCTGAGGACGGGGTTAAGAGAGAAATCAGGTTGAGGTGCCTTATGTTTTTAAAATGAACACAAATTAGGAAAATAGTTTATTTTTTTTTATATATAAAAAAGGTGTATGAAATATATTTGTTTACATTAATTCCTAAATATACTATTGACAGAATAGAAATGTCAAAGAGTGTTAGATAAAAATGAAAGAGGTATTGGGGAAAATTTCCTAAAGTTGAAATAAAATTCTGTAAAATATAATTTTTTCTCTAAATTTCGCGATGTACCATTTAAAAGAAAAAAACGTCAAACATTGCTAATTGAAAAGGAAATAAGTGTGGTGGAATTTTTCTATTGATAAAATGTAATTAGGATTTTTTACTGAAATGAAATAGCGTGAACAGTAGTTATGGAAAATCATTTTACGTTAGAATTTGTTATAAACTGTAGTTATGAAAACCTTACCAGCCTTAAAAGCCAAATTGTTTTAAAGAGTTATTTTAGTTGTTTTATTACATTATAACTAAACTTTTTACACCGTAATTAGGTTTCATGGACTATAATTTAGACATTTCATGATAGTTAAGAATAATTATTTATTGAGAAATTCGGGAATATTACCTTTATCTAAGGTAAATAACGAAGGAGATTTGGTAATAGGGAAACATTTTCTTGCATTTGAAGAGAATTAAAATCGAAATTAAGAATAAATTGAAACTATATCAATAATATTTTTTTATAGATAGTCAATGCAAGTACAGAAAAATATGTCGTTAAATGAGAAAGGGCATATCATAATTCTTAGTTTTTCGTTAACTTTAATCATTATAAAAACACGATCATGAATTAATTTCTCACCCCGTACCATAATTTTTTATCTATAGTGTTGTGTATTGTGTATAACTGTAACTGTTAAGTGATTATGTTAATAAATTTTCATCTGTTTACTTTTAAGTATGAACAATTTATTCTGTGGTAATTTGTTCTTTAGATGAACGGTCTTTCAAGCTTGTAACCTCCGCCAACGAAGTTGGAAGGAGGTTATGTTTTCGCCCCTGTTTATGTTTGTTTGTGAACAGCTTCCTAGCCACAATTTTAATCGTAGAGTAATGAAAATTGCAGGGATTAATTGCTATGTATAAAGCTGGAAATTATTAAATTTTGGAAGGTCAAGGTCAAGGGTAAGTTCACGGCCAAGCAAAATGTCCAATTCACGTAATCAGCCATAAGCTTGGACATCGTTGTCACAGACTTCAAACGTGGTTCATATTTGAGTGTATGAAAATCCATGCCAATAAATACATGTTAAAGTCAAAGGTCAAAGTCAAGGTCGAGCATAAGGTTGAGAAATATGTTGCCGCTCGGAGGTCTAGTTCTGAATGTGTTAGATCACTTTGAGAAATAATAAAATGCTAAAGCAATAACATTGATTAAACTTCATATAAGGCTAAAATCACTGCTTTTCAGGAACAACCATAATCTTGGCGAAGTTGGGAACAAAAGTCTCCGGTGTCTAATAGGTTTAATAATTTAGGAAGAAGGGACAGCTTTTTTCCGAGTTTTATTAATTAGTTAGCCCTTAAAGAATACTAAATTGCTCTATATTATAATTGAAATGTGTTCATTTTGTTAATCCATAGCAAAAATTGAAATTTTCATAAAAGGAAGATAGGAAACATCGTGTTTGTATTTCTTTTTTTTTTTAAAAAAAAAGGATATGCGTAACCAATACCTTTTTAACATTACTGACTTACGGGTATTTTTTCTCTCTCTCTCTCTCTCTCTCTCTCTCTCTCTCTCTCTCTCTCTCTCTCTCTCTCTCTCTCTCGGTAATCAAATACCTTAAATTCCTCTCGTGTTTTGAGCCAACGTAGCTCAGTGGCACTACTAGAGACTTTAAATTGTGTTAACTTTCAACTTACTTTCTACTTTAAGTTGTCCAAAGATTTACTCGGGTAAACGATCTTGCTTCTTGTGTTAGCTATCGACAGGAGTGGGTGGGAAAGGTACATAGATCTACCTTGTTAATAATCAATAACAATTGACTCGCTTACGTAGGTCGCACGTGGGTGGTGTACTTCCGTGCTGATCTTATGAATGCATGATAAGTGTAGGACGTGTGCGCATGTTCCGTGACCTCTACCTTGCCTCTGCAGTTTGTTAGTGACCCATAACCTTTCAACTCGTACCTTAAAAGGTACTTGAAAGGAAAGAAGCTTGTGCAAGGAAATCTCATTACACCAATTCAACGTTTCTCATTTGATATACATGAAAACTTGTGTTATTTTTGCTGTCACAGCTCTTAGAGTTTCACTGACGAGTTTCAAGATTTATTTTTTTTCATTCTCCCTCCCAGTTACATTAGGTGTTTTTTTTTTTTTTTTTTTTTGGGGGGGGGGAAGCCCAGTTTTAGCTTTGGTAAATTCCTTAATGGTAAGAATTGAAGTTTTTTCTTTTAGAAAGTGAACTCGTTTAAGTATTGACGACGTTACACTCTATTTTCTTTGTAATATTTAATCTTAAATCCCGTAAAGGTAAGTTTTCAACTTTCTTTGGGAATCAAATACTCTGCCATAAGACTGAAATTCCTATTGTTTCATTGTCTGTAATAGAATATACGCAAGGATTACTATGAATGAAACCTCTAGAACTTAAAAGCCATCTTCAAAGGTATAAAGAGTAAAGCCATATTCCTCAGTAAGTTCTATTCAGCTGAGGAGAAAATCTTTAAAGGATGAATTTCTCTATAGGTCTTATTTCATTGTGTAGTTCGACCAAAAAAACGTGACCGTGTCTCCTTTCACTACTACGGATCCTTCCATGTTCATCGTAAAAAATCAGTCCTTTTGTTCGACTTCTTTATAATGACGGTAGCTCTTTTTCATCATTTCTATATAGCATTTATGAATGGTTTCATCAACCAATTCATTCACTATCTCCTTAAGGTTGTCGGTCCATCATCTAGTCTACTCACTGATGTTTTGTGCTCTAGTCGCGGTAAAGATTCCAGGCGAAATAAGCCCCACCCCCTGATGACGTCATAGCCAATCATATTGTCTCCCGTGTTAACAGCTGTCACAGATTTGTAAGGGGACGTATTTTGATCATTGCTAACGTTGGAGACAACACAGAGTGATTGGTTATGACGTTATCAGGGTTGGGGCTTATTTCGCTATGACATTATCAAGGGGTGGGGCTTATTTCGCCTGGAATCTTTACCGGGACTATACCTTCATGTAATACCGTGGCCACATATCTTTCTCCATATGTGTTACATCTGTGATAGTAAAAGAAAAAAAAGAATTAACTTACATTAACTATTATGTCTTTTCTAACGGAAATGTTAATTTTAGTATAGTCATCACTAGACACTTGTTGATATAGGATATGAGGCATTACTTATAACTAATATTTTCTATACTTTATAGTTCTAAACGGAGACTTTCGGGAGCCCACTGGTGAAACCTTTTCGTAATTTCGGACAAAAGTTGAGTATCCTTTAGGCATCTTTGCAATGTATAGTGCATCTCTCCTGTTTAAAGATTTTCTATTTTGATGAAAATCGGAAACTGGAAACTTTCCCATTACTATCTCTCTCTCTCTCTCTCTCTCTCTCTCTCTCTCTCTCTCTCTCTCTCTCTCTCTCTCTCTCTCTCTCTCTCTCAAGTCTATGTTTACATTCCAAATGTAAAGAAATAACGAATTTCATCTCAACAGGTAATTTTTAAAATAATAATTTATAACGTTCATGTTTATGAAATAAATCGAGAAAGAAATTCCTTTTTTCATGCATTATTATCTTCTTGACTGCGACTAATCACGTAATTTACGATTAATTCCTGTAACTCAAAGGAAATTTCACTGTCATGCACTCCCATGACACGTAAAATACTTTGGAATGATAAATGAATTCGTAGAAAAACGTAAAACTGTTTACGAGATCTTTAACCTCTTTTTATAGGAGTTTGTCATTACGTAAAATCAATTGTTGTTGCTCGTTGTCTTGTTTTATTATTATTTTTGTTTTCACTGCTTGCGTGAAGACTTAAGGGTTTTAGTGGCCGATGTGGTAACGTCCCTGACTGGTGAAAGCCAGACTGGGGTTCGAGTCCCGCTCAGACTCGTTAGTTCCTTTGGTCGCTGCAACCTCACCATCCTTTTGAGCTAAGGATGGTGGGTTTGGGGGAGCCCATAGGTCTATCTGCTGAGTCATCAGCAGCCATTGCCTGGCCCTCCCTGGTTCCAGCTTAAATGGAGACGTGGCTTGGGCGCTGATCATAGGGTATATATGGTCAATCTCTAGGGCATTGTCACTGTCCCTTGCCTCTGCCATACATGTGCGGCCTTTAAATCTTAAAAAAAAAATTGGACATGAATATTAGGAGGAAGTTTATCAGAAGTTATTTCCTATGAAATTTGAATTGCATTTCTGCCTATTTTTTTCCAGAGGCTGGAAAGCTCTTTTCTATCTTGCCTTTCCACCGAGTCTAGTTTAGCAAATGGATTTTTAAGAATTATAATGATTTCAGTTTTATAGACCAAAACAGGAATGTTTGGGAAAGTTTTCTTAATGCGTTTCGTGCATAGATACAATGCCACCATAAAGCAACTTATTTCTAGGAAAAGTAGGTATTCTCTGAATACTGGTAGTGACCTCCGCCAGCCAATTTAGGAGTAATATTTTATCCCACTATCGGTATATGTGCGAAATATTGTAATACAAAAGAACGAAAGACAGTGAAAAGGTGGTGACCAAAGTTATGAATCAATGGGTGGTTCGGCCCTTATGAACTAGCCACAGCCAAGCCTGCCAACCCTTCCGCTACAGCCGAGGTTGTACCGAATGTTTACGGCAGACACCAAGAGTTTATTTACTTGTGTACTTATGTGTGTATGTATGTGCTTTAACGAAACATCTCGTGTATATATAAAGAAAGTTTTACGGATGTAATGGGACACATTAATGGGATGAAAGCTGGTTAATTACCTTTCGGTATATGACAATGAAGATTTAATGAATATCGTCTTGAAACCCATCTTGCCTTAAAAGGCATGAAACCTACTTAAAAACCCATTTTGCGTTGAAAGACATGAAACATACTTGAAAACCCATTTTGCCTTGAAAGGAATGAAACATACTTCCCAGCTTGCTTTAAAGGCATGAAAAATACTTAAAAACCCATCTTGCCTTAAAAGGGATGAAACATACTTAAAAGTACATCTTGCATTAAAAGGCATGAAACATACTTAAAAGTACATCTTGCTTTAAAAGCCATGAAACATAAAACCCCATCTTGCCTTAAAAGGCACGAAACATATCTAAAAGACACATCTTGCCTTAAAAGGCACGAAACATATGTAAATGACACATCTTGCCTTAAAAGGCACGAAACATATCTAAAAGACACATCTTGCATTAAAAGACATGAAACATATCTAAAAGACACATCTTGCCTTAAAAGGCATGAAACATAAAACCCCATCTTCCATTAAAAGGCATGAAACATACTTAAATGTACATCTTGCTTTAGAAGGCATGAAACATAAACCCCATCTTGCCTTAAAAGGCATGAAACATATTTAAAAGTACACCTTGTCTTATAAGGCATGAAACATGCTTAAAAGTACATCTTGTCTTAAAAGACGTGAAGCATACTTAAAAGTACATCTTGCCTTAAAAGGCATGAAACATACTTAAAAGTACATCTTGTCATAAAAGACGTGAAGCCTACTTAAAAGTAAATTAGCCTTAAAAGGCATGAAACATAAAACCCCATCTTGCCTTAGAAGGAATGAACATTAGTAAAAATACATTTTGCCTTAAAAGACATGAAACATACTCATCGACACAGTAGATTTAGTGCGATTTATTTTTAAGATTTACATTTATTACCTATCATATTTTAATTAGTATAAGATAGTTGAAAACCATCCGTATGCAATGTCTTAATTACCAGGCGATAGAAAATCGTTCTAATAATCATGTTCCCCTTTTCGTTTTTACTAGGAGATGGTGAACAATGTCATTAATAAGACCCAGGATCATGATTATAATGGCATGATTAAATATTCTATTAAATATCTAGTTAAGAGACAATACTGGAAGATAATATTTATTCGCTCGGGGGATTTCGAGAATAGAAAGTTTACAGATTTTTTTTTCATTATGTTAATTGAATCGCACAGCTTAATTGCAAACGATTAATTATGTTGCAAACATTAAAGTGACTAATTCTGACATTTCTGATTATTTTTACACATTACACTTGAAAAATGGTTGTAGTCCTCTAGGTCCCTCGTTTTTTTTTCTGGGAATTTATTAATAAAGGACAAAGGTATTGAAGCCGGCAATTGATTGCCATTCGATTTTCGGAGAGATGAATATGTTTTTAAGCGTTCATTCTGGTATGATAATATATATACATACATACATATATATATATATATATATATATATATATATATATATATATATATATATATATATATATATATATATATATATATATATATATATATATATTTCCTCATCGTCATCATCTCCTCCTACACCCATTGACGCAAAATGCCTGGGTTAGATTTTGCCTGTTGTCTCATCTTGAGCTTTTAAATCAGTACTTCTCCATTACTCATCTCCTGCTTTACGCTTCATAGTCTTCAGCCATGTAGGCCTCGGGCTTCCAACTCTTCTAGTGCCTTGTGTAGCCCAGTTGAAAGTCTGGTGGACTAATTTCTCTTGGGGAGTGCGAAGAGCAGGCTCAAATCATCTCCATCTACCCCTCACCAAGTTCTCATCCACATATAGCACTTGAGTAATCACTCTTATAGTTTCATTTCAAAATTGGAGTATTTATTTTAAAAGTTTTAAAACATTTATATAAATCTTTCATAATTAATTTTAGTGTATGGGAGAAGTTCTAATAAATAAATGGTTATTCGATATAAAAATAGTATTGGTGTGTTACCAAGAACTAAGTTTATTTCCCATAAGAATCTAATAAACCGGTTTTTTGTATTCTGAATTTGTTTTCATTGAAACATTTTTGTTTAATTTCCTGCAACATTAATGAATCTGGAAATTATTGTGGTGGCCGATGTGGTAACGTCCCTGACTGGTGATCGCTAGACTGGGGTTCGAGTCCCCCTCAAACTCGTTAGTTTCTCTGGTTGCTGCAACCTCACCATTCTTGTGAGCGAAAGGTCTATCTGCTGAGTCATCAGCAGTCCTTGGTCTTAGCGTGGTTGGATAGGGGGTTTAGGTGTTGGTCATATGTATATATGGTCAGTCTCTAGGGCATTGTCCTGCCCGATAGGGCAATGTTACTGTCCCTTGTCTCTGCCAAACATGAGTGGCCTTTAAGTCTTTAAACCTTTAATGACATGATTTATATAATTGTCGGTTCTTTTCTTACATTCTAATAAATGGGACTAATTTTAATATTTTCGGTTGACGTATTTGAATAAGTAAGCCCATCAATATAGGATACAATAAAACTAGATTAATTTTAAAACTATATTTTGACATTTGCTTCACCCAATGAATACTTTGTATTTATTGTATAATGCATGAGGTGTATAAATTATTGCAAGGGTATTTTGAATTTTGTTATGCCCTGTATGTTAAGTAAAACCTATCAATTTGTCCAGTTTATATTTTTTTGCACTCCTGAAAAGACTTAGTAGAATCCTTAAAAGCTTAAAAGGAAAACATTACCGAGTTTTACAGGGAAGAACTGAGAATTCTTGCAACATCTTTGGAATACATCCAAAGTTTGCACGAGGAAGATTTGACGAAAGACTTCAGGTAAGTCAAAGTGGTCCAAGAGAGTTTTTTTACACCCTGTATTTAATTCAAATGAGTTCCTGAAAGGGTTTAAAATAGTTTTTTTTTTTTTTTTTTTTAATTCCATGCATTTCTTCGTGCGTTTAAAAGTACTTTATTTGTAAATAATAGTGTACGGTATAATTTTGTTTATTTGTAAATATCTATATTGCATTTCGTGTTTCAGGCTCCAATAGAATTAGTTTCTGGGTGTCACTTACACATATATTTTTTATTGCAATCATAAGCACGTGACTGCTCAACCAATCAAATGTTTGTGCATATATATATATATATATATATATATATATATATATATATATATATATATATATGTGTGTGTGTGTGTGTGTGTGTGTGTGTGTGTGTGTGTGAGTGTGTGTATGTATGTATACACACACACAAAAGAAACGCATGGAAAATGAAAATATAAGAGTGAATCCTGTTTAGTTTCGTCTTACTTCTTCAGTAAGTATATATATATATATATATATATATATATATATATATATATATATATATATATATATATATATATAGATAGATAGA
>NC_090743.1:31231042-31243542 GCF_036898095.1 Palaemon carinicauda
CCATAATTTAATCATTTCAAGCTTTTTACATAACATTAATCCCTGCAAGTTTTATTACTATACAATTAAAATTGTGGCCTGGAATCTGTTTACAAACAAACCCACACACACAAACAGGGGGGTAAAACGTAACCTCCTTCCAACTTCGTTGGCAGAGGTAATGAAGTCATCAGTGTCGAGGGAATGGTTAAAGTATATATATTGAAAATACATGGAGCTATATTGGTTATATTGGCCGGAAAGCGTAGAAAAAAAAATTGGATGGTTTGAGTGTCAGGCTTATATTACAAAGGCATAGTAACTGGAAATCTGAAAGCTTTGATGATTTTTTAAAATATATCCTTCAGTAAATTTAGAAGGGAAACTGGAGAAACCTTTACTATAATCATGTAAATTTTAGTTTGCGAATTTATTAGGTTGAAGAAATCTTAGAAAAAATCTATAATGGTCCAAAATGTGTATTATTTTAACCGAATAGAAATGTTTACAACAATCAAAATAAGCTGTGGTCTGTTATTAGAAATGAATCATGGGATATTTGGGTTTATAAGCAAAGGAAAACATTAAGCTCGTTTTCGGCTAAAAGGCTTTTATCAGTTGATTTATTATGATGGCTTGGGAAATAATCCTGGGTTGTCTCTTATTTTTTCGGTGTTAAGGGAACACCTCCACCATTAAATTAATGACATTGATGCACCAGACAAAATGACAGACTGTTATTACCTCCGCCAACGAAGTTGAAGAGGAGGTTGTGTTTTCTCCAATGTTTGTATGTTTGTTGTTTGTTTCTGTGTGAACAACCTCCTGGCCACAATTTTACTCATAGAGTAGTGAAAAATTCAGGGAATAATTGCTATGTTGACACGTGGAGGGATTCAAACATTTTGAAAGTCCTAGGTCAAAGGTCAAGGTCAAGGCCGAGAAATAAGCTGCTTTATCGAAGGTCTGGGCTCTACTGAGTGCTCCTCCAGTTAACAATACTTTTTTAAGCTCTAACAGCAGTAGCTACTTCATAAAGTTGTTTGCATTAATGAATAGAGAATGAAGTTACCAATTACGTTTATGTTCGTGTTGTTTATAAGGACTGGAATTTGCTTTTAGATGCTAATTCAAAAACTATTATTCACAAGGCGTTTTTCCATTTTTCACATGAATAGTTTCAATGCTTTTCCAGTGAATGAACCTTAAATTTCTCTGTGTTTGATGTGATTCAATTGCTTTCCACGAATGCTTAGAAATTATTAATTGTTAGATGGAGATTGTTTGAGCATGCTCTTCGTACTCCCAAAGAGAGCTTAGTTCATCAAACTTTCAACTGGGCTCCACAAGGCACTTGAAGAGTTATAAGACCCCAGGCCTACATGGCTGAGGACTATGAAGCGTGAAGTAGGAGATAATGAATGAAGAAGTAATGTTTTAAAAGCTCGAGATAGAGACGACTGGCGAAATCTAACTGATGATGATGATAAAAATTTTAATAGTATACGTTTTTTGAAAAGCTATATATCTGTCTATATATTTTATTTTTAACTTAACCTCTTAGGGCGGAGGTCTTGGCCTTTGTCCTTGGGCTTTTACCTTCAAATTTAAACTTCGGTCCCCGCCAATGATTTTTCTTACTTAAACTAGAGAATTATATTATGTTAATGGCGGTTTCCATAAATACCAGCGTCTCATAGTTTTGGCTTTCAATTTCAACATGAATGATATTTGGGAAGTTTCCACTAACTATGCGAGGAATTTGATTGTCATAAAAATCGATGCTAATGTCAGGCGAAGGTATTCTCTCTCTCTCTCTCTCTCTCTCTCTCTCTCTCTCTCTCTCTCTCTCTCTCTCTCTCTCTCTCTCTCTCTCGTTGACAGTGTCCCTGAAATAAGATGATGGTTACGTATTTAGAAAATTAGACATTAAAATTTAACCGAAAAAGAGAAAAAAATAATGTTTACAATGATGCATCAGTACTTCAAATAACAGAAAAATACTCATTATTATTATTATTATTATTATTATTATTATTATTATTATTATTATTATTACTTACTTACTTACTTACAAGCTAAGTTGCAAAAGCAGAATGCTATAAGCTCTAGGGCTCCAACTGGGAAAAATAGCCCAGTGACGAAAGGAAACTAGGAAATAAATAAACTAGTTTAACGTTATATATGTTCATAAAAGATAATTGAAACTATTCACATAATATACGGAATTAGCTCTTGCCAGACCATGTAAAAACGACAGCCACTGATGATGAAAGACTTCCCATTATGAACAAGTAGAAAATTGTAATTTCTGCTCATAACAAATGACTTGTAACGCTTTTATGACCTCTAATGATATATTAGCTTTTATGTTGAATTTATGGATATTTATTTGTTTTTTTTTTTTCCGCGGGTGTCTGTCGTTTTCGGTTTTGATATATTGGAAATGGATATTTATGATAAAGAGAGGAGTTATTCATTAGAGGTTATTTGAATTTTTTTGGGGGGTGGTAAATTTTATGCTCTTAGCTGCTTTATTACCTCCGCCAACGAAGTTAGGAGGAGGTTATGTTTTCGCCCCTGTTTGTGTGTGTTTGTTTGTTTGTGAACAGCTTCCTGGCCGCAATTTTAATCGTAGAGTAATGAAACTTGCAGATATTAACTCATATGTAAAAAAGCTGGAAATGATTATCTCGGGAGATCAAGGTCAAAGTTCATGGTCACGGTCAAGCAAAATGTCCAATTCACGTGATCAGTTTGGATATTGTTGTCACAGAGACTTCAAACTTGATTCATATATGAGTGAATGAAAATCCTGACCAATTAATACATGTTAAGGACAAAGGTCAAGGTCAAGGTTCAGCAAAAGGTCGAGAAATAAGTTGCTGCGGTGGAGGTCTACGCTCTACTGAGTGTCCTCTAGTCTGAACTATTTTTTGTGGTAAATGTTTGCCCTTAGCTGCTTTATTCTTAATGTAACGTGAGTTTAGTGACACTTGTAAGTTCATGTTCTTATCAGGCTAAATTTTAACAAAAGAAGAGCAGGTTAAAGAGAACAAGTGTGAATTAATCCCATATGAAGTGGAGTGAGGTTTGCCTTTGAAAAATGGAAGGAGACATGAATTGCGGAAAACAGAAGCGAAAGGAATTCCGGAAAAACATCTCCCCTATATAATAAAGAGAAAGTGTCGATATATATAAATATATATATATATATATATATATATATATATATATATATATATATATATATATATATGTATATGTATATATATATATATATATATATATATATATATATATATATATATATATGTGTGTATATATATATGTATATATATATATTTATATATACATATAATATATATATATGTATATATACATATATATATGTGTGTGTGTATATATATATATATATATATATATATATATATATATATATATATATATATGTATGTATGTATGTATGTATGTATATATATATATTTCCGGTCACGTTCAGCGGCATTGCCAGACGTATAACTACTCAGTGTCACCCCGTCCCTCGGGCAGAGGGTGAGGTAATAGTCATACCCTTGTGAAAGAGGAGTGCATATATATGTAGATACTTAGTCGTCATTTTGAACGGGTTGCGTGCGCTAGTATGATACAATTACTGTACTACTCGCGGCTACTCAGTCTAAAAAGAAAGTTTTTTTTTTTTTCTTTTTTTCTTTTTTAATTGGTTTATTCACTTAGCTATAAGTATTATACAATAAGTTGTTTACGTTTCTTACAAAAATGTTACCAAAAGTAGGGCTCTTGACTTACAATAAATGACTAGGTTTTGAGAGAGCGTGGGGTCTGGATAAAGCACCTTTTTAGTTTAATAGTTTTATTTGTTTGTGAGTAACTTTACACAGAAACTATAGCACCGATTTTGACTAAACTTATTTAGTCTTTTTCGGTATGATCCAAGGATGAATCTGTAACATTTTGGATAAAGTACATCAAAGTACAATTACGCAACAGTACTTTGAAAATAATCACAATGTTAAGTAAATGACAAATATTTTGTTAGTTTATTTTTTATTTGTGGACAGTATTATGAAAAACCACTGAACTAATTTCAATGAAACTTGGTGCACATGTGGGGTATGGCCCAAGGACAAATCCATTAAATTTTGAAGAACATATATCGAAGAAGTTAAGAACAAGATGTTAAAGACTGCTTGGTGAGGCGAAGGCATGCTCTACTGTGTACCCCTCTTGTTAGTTTTATTTTTCTACCTTTGTTACAAACAAAATCATGCATACTTTCAAAAGATCAAATTTACTTTCAAAGTTTTCCTTGAACACTTATTCTTCGAGTAGGATATTTCCTTCAAGTCTAATGGGAGAACGTGACCTTCTGGGAAATTCCTTGTGTTCCTTTCCTCTATATGGAATTGATATACTCTTGTTTGCCCGTCCTCTCCTGGTTTAGACTTCAGTCGTTTGTCGCCACAAGGATAGTTTATGGTAATGGCTTGTGTACCTTTCCTTGTGGTTTATGAAAAGTGCTGGTCTATAATGGCCTTCTGGCACCCTGTAAAGGTGGTATCCTCGAGATGAGTTTGCTTTTTTTTTCTCCATCGTGTTTTGTTAAATAACTTGAAATTTTTGCTTTTTCAAAGTTATTTAGATTGGGTTAGCTTTTAATGATCAAATGTATGATCCAGTAAAGAATAAAGGGACTTTATTTTGTTACTGTATGGATATGAGTCGTGGTATGACAATGAAACAATATATAACAGGTTTTGTACATCTGAGAACAAAACCCTCGTAAGAATATTGCGAGTTCAATGGCAGGGCAGGATTAGAAATTAAACTATACGAGAGATTACACGAGTGCAATATGTGTATGAGATCTTGGTGAGGGGTAGATGAAGATAGTTTGGGCATGCTCTTCGCACTCCCCAAGAAAGATTGGTTCACCAAACTTTCAGCTGGGCTCCACAAGGCACGAGAATAATTTGAAGACATAGGCCTACATGGCTGAGGACTATGAAGCGTGAAGTAGGAGATGATGCATGGAGAAGTACTGATTTAAATGCTCAAGATAGAGACGACTGGCGAAATCTAACTGAGGCCCTTTGCATCGATAAGTGTAGGAAGAGATGATGATGATGATTGGATAGTAGAATGTTAAAAAGTGCCTCCCTAATCTTTATTATTGAAAAATCTCATTTTCCGAATGATTTGACCTATTTGATATTTTATGGGAATTTTAAAGTTTATTTTTTAATCTATCTCTAAAGTAAGCTAGACATTTTTTTTAAATCTATTAATCTATGAAGAATATTTGGACAAACGAAATTAGAATGACTCGGAAAACATATTAATTCAAGTTAAGTTATAAATTCAAAACATTTTATGTATGTACTGTATGTGTTTTATGTTTTTTAAAAGGATATTTGTATGTACAATACTAGATACACTATTAAGAATGTAAAAATTCGCAGTAAAAATCCTGGTATAAATGTTACCAGACATTTACCGTTTTAAAAGCGGATATATTGACGTAAAGGGATGATATTCCGGTCACCAACCCGTTAAAGATAATAAAAAGTAGCATAGAATTTACCGCCGACTGTATTTACCGACATACGGCTGAGAACAATATATTTTTACGGAGAATTTCCGATTAAAATTACGGTTTTCTAACAGTGTAGAATAAGCCATGAAAAAATGCTAACATTTCTGTTTAGATATTCATTGAAGCAAGGAACCACGTATATTAGAATGCTTTTGACCCGGGACTAAGTTACTAAGTTGATTTGAATTTTCCCAAATAAGCTGTCGTGAAATACAGCGCATAATATTTCGTATGCAACGTGAGACACACGCGCTGTCATAAATGTTGAAATTTCATTTGAATTCCCCACAAATAATATAGATATTACCAACCTGTTGCTCCAGGCCGCTGCTATGACATTATGAAGCAAAGTGGATTCAAAACTTCTCTATTCCTAAGTATATTAGTATGACATTTAGAGAAATGAATCCAGAGGAAAATAAATTCTGGTTTCTAAAATGCACTTTACACTTCTGAATACTTGCTAGTGTTATAAGAATGGATACTTACAAGTCCTATAAGTAACTTAGAATAGTCAAGGAAGGTTTCTCAGTCAACCGGGATTCTAAAAAATGCTAAAAAATATTAGACACAAAGAAATGCCCCCCCCCCCCTCCCCCCAAAAAAAGCTTTGCAAAGCAAACAGCGGTTACTTTTTCATCTCTTTTACGTTTTATTACATGAAGGAGTTTTTATTACTTCCCTAGTGATAATGAAGATTAGTCATCACACAATAAAAGGAGTTTTCACTTTGTGTAAATAAGGACCCCAGTGAAGAGTTTGTAAATTAATTTAATTGGGTGAAAACCCAGTGGAAAAAATTATGAATGAGTTTGTGCTTGTGGAAAACCCAGTGAAGAGTTTATAAATTTATTGTTAATCTTTCTGTTATATTTAGTTGGATTTGTAGGTTATTGAGATTCGAGAATATCGACAAACTCTTAGTATGTTTATAGAAACGCATAACTAGAATATTTGTAAAATACTTCTGGCGTAACTGTTCCCATGTTAGCCCACGCTTCCTCTCTCTCTCTCTCTCTCTCTCTCTCTCTCTCTCTCTCTCTCTCTCTCTCTCTCTCTCTACTGGGAGTAGACTTCTAGCGGATGTAGTAAACAGCAACACGGTATACGATTTCAAGAATAAGTTAGACAAGATCATAAGAACTCTCTAAATGCTTAAACTAAATCGCAAATAGAGTCTCAGCGGATGGCCTAAAAAGTCTTTGAGACTTCCGAAATCCTTGTAACTCTATCTCCCTCCCCGACACAAATTATTCAATGCTCAATCTATAGGATTCGAAGACAGGGATTTTTCCCTCAACTTATGCATAAAGATGACCTGACCGCAGCGCCCAACATTTGAAATATCGAAGTTCTACGGTATACATAAGATTACATCTATCCAAGATCTATTTTGAAATATTCATGAGCATTCGTAATGTTCGCGAGTTGGGAGAAGAGATAGAATACGTTAGTTCGATGTCGAGTTTATATTTTGAATATAGATTTTGCTTCGGGTATTTGTATGGGGGCGTGGGATTACATTTCTAAAATATTGTATAGCGAATTATGGACGTGAGTGAGACAGAGAAAGGTAGACGGAGGTTAGGACTGGATTTATTGTAAAAGTTAAACACCTATTTTTTTTATGGTATAATTTACACTTTTAAACATAAAACAATGTTTTAGCTTATTTAACCATCTCAGATATTAGTTGAATTTGTTAAAATCTAAAGGAATCTGAAAAATTTTCTAATGGTAAACATTTGTAAAGTATAGGTGTAGTAAGAAATTTAATTTGGTAATGATATAGGAAATAAACTTATGCGCAAGAAGGCAGCAGTGTTCTATATTTGGTGTTTCTGCAATGTGTTCCACTTCAAAGGATCCAAGCGAAGGGAACGTCACCCATATTAAGACCTCTGGAACAGGCCAATACCAATATGCTGGGACACACGGTGGAATATTTTAGGAGTAACGCTCGTTTTAGTACTTTTCCCTTGGAAGTAAATATTTTTATTTCGACGAATTCTTATACCATGTGCTCTTATTATTGGTGATTTGTATATATGGTCGGTCTCTAGGTAATTGTCCTCCTGTCTGGGGTATTGTCACTGTCCCTTGCCTCTGCCGTTCATTACAGCCTTTAAATATTAATCACCGACTTTCAATTAATAAAGTATATTTGTATTGTTTTATAATTGAGTTTCTCTTTGATCTTCAAAGAATCCTTTCCTTATATATGGAAGCAGTTGTTATGCTAGATACCCTATCCCTCAGTTTGGCTATGGTGGCCTCTAGACAGGCTAACCTTGGCCTCTTGATTCACCACTGAGATATAATGGTGTGTGGTATCCCCGCATGATAGAGTAGGTTACGGAAGCCATTGGTATGTTGGATTTTAGTTTTCCTGTCGATAATATAGGTTGTTGAAGCCAATTATATGGTGCTAGTGGTCAGCCTGTCGATATTGTAGGTTATAGAAGCCGGTTACATGGTTAATATCTGCTTTGCTGTCCACGGTGAAGCTTGCGGGAGCCAGTGACATGTTGGTTTTCGGTTTTCCTATCAACACTGCAAGCTATGGAGTCCAGTTACGTGATAGCTATTGGTTCTCCTTTCGCCAGTGAAGGTTACCGTAGCGAGGGGCATGTCTAATTTCAGATCTCGTTTCGACGGTGTAGTTTATAGAACCCAGTGCCACGTTTGCTTGCAGTTCTCCCGTTCAAAGTTTACATTACGAAAGCAAGTGACATGTCAAATTTCACTTTTCCTGTCGACAGTGTAAGTTATGGAAGCAAGTGACATGGTATATTGAGGTTATCTTATTGACTGTGTAGGTTATGGAAGAAAGTGACATGTCGATTTTCAGTTTTCTACCAACATTGTTACTTATGGAATCAAGGGATAGCTTGCTTTTGGTTTTCCTGTCGACAGTGTAAGTTATGGATGCGAGTTTAACGCCAACTCTCAATTCTCCTCGTGATAGTGAAGCCTGTTGTAAGATGACTTCTGGTTTTCCTTTTTCGACAAGCTAGGTTAGCCAGTTACATAGTGACTCACTTCTTCTCTTGATACTGTAGGTTTTATTGTCTACACTGTGAGTAATAAAAGCCAGTTGCATGTAGAAGGGACTCTTTAGCTATGGTAGGCAGCTCTTCTAGGAGGACACTCCAAAGGCAAACCATTGTTCTCTTGTCTTGGATAGTGCCATAGCCTCTGTACCATGGTCTTCCACTGTCTTGGGTTAGAGTTCTCTTACTTGAGGGTACATTCGGGCACACTATTATATCTTATTTCTATTTTTCTTGTTTTATTAAAGTTTTCATAGTTTATATTGGACATAGTTATTTCAATGTTACTGTTCTTAAGATATTTTATTTTTCCTTGTATCCTTTCCTCACTGGGCTATTTTCCCTGTTGGAGCCCCTGGACTTATAGCATTCTGCTTTTCCAGCTAGGGTTGTAGCTTAGCAATTAATACTAATAATAATTATAATGCTGACTTTCGGTTTTGCTATTTGAAAGTGTAGGTTATTCTCCGGTTGACAGAGTAGGTTAAGGAACCCGGGGATTTGTTGACTCTCAGTTCCTGCTTTTACTTTTGATGTTATGAAATCCAGTGATACATGGCTTACAGTGTGTCTGTTTGTTGCATAGCTTACAACTAAAGTCAGTGGCATAATAGCTTATGGTTCTACCTTCTACGGTGTTGGTTACGGAGGTCAGTAATGTGTTGGCCTATAATGTCCCTGTTGACTGTGTAGGTTACGGAAGCCAATATTTAATTGTTAAATTAAAGAATACACTGGTTCATATACTGTGTATGTGTGTATATATATATATATATATATATATATATATATATATATATATATATATATATATGTATATATAGTATATATATATATATATATATATATATATATATATATATATATATATATATATATATATATATATATATATATATATATATATATATATATATATATATATATATATATATAGACGCGCATATATATATATATATATATATATATATATATATATATATATATATATATATATATATACGCGCATATATATATATATATATATATATATATATATATATATATATATATATATATATATATATATATATATATAAACGCGCATATATATATATATATATATATATATATATATATATATATATATATATATATATATATATATAGATATATATACTGTGTATATATACACATGTATATATACATATATATATACAGTATATATATATATATATATATATATATATATATATATATATATATATATATATATATATATATATATATATATATAGTGTGTGTGTGTTTTGTAATGTAGATTTTAATGATTTGCATTTAGTATCTCAAAAATCTTCAAAAACCTATTAGGAACAAGATAAAAGAAACTCTCAAACCATGTCTGAAAGGAGTAACCTGCTTGAAAGAGCGTGAGAGGAAAAAGCCTCACCTGTTTTAGTATTTCAAAGAAAAATCCTTTCTGGTTTTTCTGAAGGTACCCAGAAGCAACTTCAAACGACAGAGTCATAATTTGAGTCTCTTAAGAAAACGGAAGGTTGTAAACTTAGTTTCTCTTTATGCAATTTTTTTCTTTTATTTCTTGCTTTTTCTTTTCGGGTTTCCTTTTCTTTTCACAGATTTCTTTTTCCTTCATTTTCTTGTCGTAGAGGAAAGATTGTACACTTCATGTTTTTCTTTTCGTTTTAACTTTTAGTTTACAGTTAATGACTCGGAATATTTTATTTTACGTTTCTTCTTTTGATGAGGAAAATAATTATACAGAAACGCTCTTTTTATTTCAACTTTTTCAAAATTAATCAAAATAGTTTTCTCACCTTTCCACTGTTAAAAGTGATCATTTGCAAAGAGTACTACAGTGATACTTAAAAAAAAGCAGAATGGAGCTAATTTCTAGAATTAAGTGAATTATATATATTTTTCTTCTTTTGTCGCTGATGATTGGTACAGGAAAAGGACTCTGATAATACCCTAGAAGGACAATGCCCTAGAGATGGACCATATATACATATAATCATTGCCCAAGCCCCCTCTCCACCTAATCTAGGACCAAGGAAAGCCAGGCGAGGGCTATGATGACTCAGCAGGTAGGCAGGTAGACCTATAGGCTCCCCCAAACCCCCATTCCTTACTTCACAAAGATGATGAGGTTACAGACACTACAAGAAACTATCGAGCTTGAGCGAATCTCGAACCCAAATCCAGCAGGTCGTCAGACAGGGAAGTTTCCATTTTAATTTTGAATTCTCCTTTTTTCACTTGCTATCTTTTTTTCTGGTTTTCGTTGCATTTACTTTAATCTGCGGTTGGACAAGTGTAGGCGAGATCGGACTGAAACTGGAATAGGAAATACTGTATACTGAATCTTATGAGAACGATCCAGTCAGCATCTTTTGCTCTCTGCGTAACCAGTCTCATTGTAATCAATGTTTTAAATTCAAAACCTCACTTGCGGTAGAAGGAACCTCTGGACCGCTGCTAAAGGCTGCTCTTAGTCAAACATTTCCGCTTTCTCAGTTGAATTAGGACTCTTCAGTAATGAAATTTGTATTTTGTATTTATCTACTATTTAACTTTTTTTTTTTTTTTAAAGTTGCGTCTATTGTAGTGGCTTTAATTTTCATTTGTTTTCTCTTCGGCCTCTGTCAAAAGGTAATAGTCGCATACAGTGTTTGTATACTTCTTTATATGCAAATTGCTTGAAGAAGCAAATTAGGGAGTACTGGTAACACTTCAGTAATTTCTCTATTTTTATTATAGTGGAATATGCAAATCAATGAAGTCTTTAGAGAGAGAGAGAGAGAGAGAGAGAGAGAGAGAGAGAGAGAGAGAGAGAGAGAGAGAGAGAGAGAGAGAGAGAGGAGATGTAAAATCTAGCAAATCTTTAATCGAGTAGGTTACCTACACACACAAACATATATATATATATATATATATATATATATATATATATATATATATATATATATATATATATATATATATATATTATATATATATATATATACTAGCCAAGCTACAACCGTTGTTGCAAAAGCAAGCTGCTATAAGCCCAAGGTTTCCAACAGGGAAAAGTAGCCCAGTGAGGAAAGGAAGCAAGGAAATAAATAAACGATATTGGAAGTAATGAAAAATTAAAATAAAATATTTTAAAAACATAAACAACATTAAAAGAGATAATTTATATATAACTATAAAAAAACGTTAGAGAGACTGTTCAACATAAAAACATTTGCTGCAGCTTTGAACTTCTACTGATTCAACTACCCACTTAGGGAGATCATTCCACAACTTGGTCACAGCTGGAATAAAACTTCTTGAATACTGTGTAGTATTGAGACTTATGATGTAGAAGGTCTGACGATGAGAATTAACTGCATGCCTAGTATTATGAACAGCACGGAACTGTCGAAGAAGATCTGAATGTAAATGATGGTCAGAAGAAAAATCTTATGTAACATGCATAATGAAGTAATTGAACGACGGTGCCAAAGATTAATATCTAGATCAGGAATAAGAAATTAATAGACCGTAAATTCTTGTCCAATAAATAAGATGAGAATCATGTTTAGGCTATGTATGTATGTATGTGTGTGCGTATATATATATATATATATATATATATATATATATATATATATATATATATATATATATACATATATATATATATATATATATATATATATATATATATATATATATGTATATAGCCTGCACACACAGTATATGATTATAAATATATAGAAACCCGTCTTGGCTATATACCGCTATACCCTTTATTTTTCGATGATTTATTTTAAAGTAATGAGGAACAAGTCTCTGCAGATACATTTAGGAGACAGTATCAAAAG
>NC_090743.1:31248542-31292503 GCF_036898095.1 Palaemon carinicauda
TGCATTTAGCTAACATGAGAGAAGTTTTTTTTTTCTCTCTCTCTCTCTCTCTCTCTCTCTCTCTCTCTCTCTCTCTCTCTCTCTCTCTCTCTCTCTCTCTTTTTTTTCTTTCTTTTCTTCTTTCTCTCTCTAACGTTTGCTTATACTTAAATGTACATATTTTCTAGTTATTGTTATATTTGCTTGTCTTTTGTTTTTTGGTGGTAAAACATATAGAAGAAAAAAATAAATCCGAATTATTCTTGTTTAGAAAACGTAGTTAATTCATACACATACACACACACACACACACATATATATATATATATGTGTGTGTGTGTGTGTGTGTGTGTGTGTGTGTGTGTGTGTATGTTGTATTTGTATTATTTATATCTACAAATAGTATATGTTTTTTTTAATTATAAATGTGTGTACAACCGCACAGTTCGCTCATATATCCATTCATTTATCATTTATTTGAATTTCAAGAATAACCCTCAATATTTACTCCCATCGATAAACTATAAAATCCTTCTCTTCACTGAACTCATCATTTTGTGGAAAGTCGAAAAAGTTCTTTTAATGGCGTCTCAACTATTTCCATATTGGGGGACCCACTGCACCGGAGTTATTCCAAGTCATTCCAACGAGTTATTCCAACTCATTCCAACGAGTTATTCCAAGTCATTCCAACTTTCCTCTGCCCAAGACTTTCTTATCAGACCAGTGGAAAATAGTTCAAGCTTCCTTTTGGCTGAGATTTTCTGGGGATCATTGGCAGTGGTTACAGCCTGCATGGATTCGAATCCAGCTCAAACGAGCCGAGATGGCCGTCAAAAGTTTTTAGTCCAGTTGAGAATTATCTTCGTTTTATTTTCGGATGAAGTTGTTCGTCTATGTGTTTGCTGAGTAACTGTGTTTTAAAACCGTGTTCTATTCAGGTTTTGAGGTTTTTTTTTTAAGATTTTGATTTCTTATAATATATTTTTTCATTTTGATTTTTGCATTTGTTATTAATTAACCCGTATTTGAAAATTGTCACTTATTTAGATTTCGAATTGTAATCAATTTTTTTGTTTTGAATTTTGATCCTTCTGTTTATTGTTAAGTAAACCGTATTTTAAAGCGGTTTTCTATTTAGAATCCGATTTTTCTTTAATTATTTTATTTGCAATTTGATTTTTGCATCTATTATCAAATTCCCCGTTTTTTTAAAAGTGTTCTAATTAAATTTCAATTTTTTTTCATCTATTTCTTTATTTTGGATTTTGATTTTGCATTTGTTATTTTTCTGGAACTTTCTTTTATTTTACATTTTGATTCTTGTATTTGTTGTTTTTCTTAAATTTTCTTTATCCATTGTTATTTTCCAATGTATATTTTTCCAATGCTGGGTTACAATTTGAATAGATTTTTTGAGATGTTTGTAATTTGTATTAATCTTTTTCCTTATTGAAATTACCACAACGGAGACAATCGTAGTAATATATATATATATATATATATATATATATATATATATATATATATATATATATATATATATATATATATACATATATATATATATATATATATATATATATATATATATATATATATATGTATATATATGTATATATATATATATATATATATATGTATATATATATATATATATGTGTGTGTGTGTGTGTGTGTGTGTGTGTGTCACCCACAGCAGTCCCCGTCCCCTGGGTAGGAGGAGGGAGAATAGCCATACCCTGGTGAAAGTGGGTGCATAGCAATGATGGTAATGATAAATGACACTCCATGAAAACTGTGATTATTACTTAATTCTTCATCTAGTAATATGAAAATGATAATCCAATGTAAAAAAAAAAAAAATAAAGAAATAAAAGTTGCAAGAAAACGTCGACGTCTCCTGAGCGAGAATCATCAGTATGCTCAAGTGAGCAGCTGTCGCCTCTGCAGCGTGGCCTCAGTGGCCTTCTGCTAATTAAACACTCCATTAGGTCCCCAATCGCTCGTTTGCGTAACGTGACGTCAGGTTAAACGGTTCTCATAGATGGCGTTTCGGGATTGAAGCTCGGCAGATTCGCTTAGATGTGTTTGTATTTAAGTGTTATGTACTTTCAGATACAAATGTCCTGTCGTCTCCGGTGCCCCACTGTCACCCTTCCCCCACCCCAATATATATACAGTATATATATATATATATATATATATATATATATATATATATATATATATATATATATATATATATATAGTATATGTATGTATATATATATATATATATATATATATATATATATATATCATATATATATATATATATATATATATATATATATATATATATATATTCGAGAATTTCAGATGTAGAAGACTTCGTTTGTTAGGGTGGAGGGCGACGGGGGCGGGGTTACTTGTAAGAGGTGTGATGGTTGGGATGCAAGAGAAACTAGAGTGGCGCTCAGTAGGGCGCAGACCCCTGCAGAGGCAGCTTATTTCTCGACCTTGACCTTGACCTTTGACCATAACATGTATTAATTGGCGTGGATTTTCATACACTCAAATATGAACCAAGTTGAACTCTCTAATTATTATTATTATTATTATTATTATTATTATTATTATTATTATTATTATTATTATTATTATTATTATTAACCCCCAAAAAGTTTTGTACTTCTAATTGAATGATCTTGTCTGTATCGTGTTTGGTGTATGTCTGTGCATGCGTGCGTGTGTATGTGTGGAATTGCATGTGATAAGTAAGTAGAAACGATTAATTCTCCTTAAAGATACAATTTTCCAGGTAATGCGAAATTCCTAGAATTCTCATAAATAATCTGTAATCTCCATGTTGAGTGAACGTCACCCGTCATCCAATTTTACATAATTGATTCTTATTATGATTTGAAGGACCTTTTAGTGAGAAGTTTTCAGGTGAGGCAGAATTGGTATTTTGCATGGTTTTTTGCAGTAGAGTGGCGGGTTTGGTGTATTCACTGTCATTTTGTGTTGGAAATTAACTGAAATGTTTTACTCTATATTGTAGTTACTTAGTTTCTAAATCTCTGTACTCAGGGTAGAATATATATATATATATATATATATATATATATATATATATATATATATATATATATGTGTGTGTGTGTGTGTGTGTGTATGTATGTTTGAATGTATACATAAGTGTGCTTGTGTGTTTGCACAAGTATCATCCCCTCCTAAGTTCAATTGCATAAGATTTTTCATAACTCTGACCATCCTTTACATTCAGATGTCTCTGGACAATTCTATCCTGTTCGTAAGACTAAGCAGGCAGTTAATTCTTTTAGCCAGACCTTCTCCATCATGAGGCTCAATACTACACAGTATTCTAGAAGTTTTATTCCAGCTGTTACCAAGTTGTGGAATGATCTTCCTAATCGGGTAGTTGAATCAGTAGAACTTCAAAAGTTCAAAGTTGGAGCAAATAATATGTTGACCAGGCTAACATGAGTCTTTTTATAGTTTATATGTGACATATCTGTTTTTGACGTTGTTAATAGTTTATATAAGATATTATCTGTTTTGACCTTAACTGATTTTAGAATGATTTATTGTTAATTTATTCTCATCATTTATTTATTTCCTTATTTCCTTTCCTCTCTGGGCTATTTTTCCCTATTGGAGCCCTTGGGCGTATAGCATCTTGCTTTTTTAACTAGGGTTGTAGCTTGGCTAGTAATGATAATAATAATGATAATATTGTCTATTCTGGTTTATTCTTTCTAACCCTCTATATGCGTATAAAATAAAGCTTTTGCGTCAGTACCTGCAGCCTTGAAGTTTTGAATATCCATTGAATCATAAAAACGTTCAATATTTTTGCTGTCGTTTTTCCTTCATTTGCTTGGTCTTCGCTTTATTTACTTTATTTTAATTTTTTCATCCTTGTGAAGTTCAATGAAAAATGACATTATCCAGTAATGGTTCTAGGTTCTTCACGTGCACTGCTGATAGCAATAAGAAAAATAGCCCATTGAGGAAAGGAAATATGGAAATGAATAAAGTATTTATCAAGTAATAAGCAATTAAAATAAAATATTTTAAGAATAGTAACAACCTGAAAACATCTTTCATATATATATATATATATATATATATATATATATATATATATATATATATATATATATATATATATATATATATATATATATATATATATATATATATAGCTATGAAAAGAGACATCTGTCACAGTGTTCAACATGAAAACATTTGCTGCAAGTTTGAACTTTTGAAGTCCTACCGATTCAACTACCCGATTAGGAAGATCATTCCACAACTTGGTCACAGCTGGGATAAAACTTCTAGAATACTGCGTTGTATTGGGCCTCCTGATGGAAAAGGCCTGACGATTAGAATTAACTGCATACATAATACTATTAACAGGGTGGTACAGTCCGGGAAGATCTGAATGTGAAGGATGGTTAGAATTATGAAAAATCTTATGCAACCTGCATAACGAACTAATTGAACAATGGTGTAAGGAGATTAACATCTAGATCAGGAATAAGAAATTTAATAGACCGTAAGTTCCTGTCCAACAAATTTGGATGAGAATCAGCAGCTGAAGACCAGATAGGAGAACAATACTCGAAACAAGGTAGAATGAAAGAATTAAACAATTTAATTAGCTAACATTTTTGCACTTGTATGTTTTTGTATTTTGTGTGGAAATTGTTCCATATATGTACAGTTGGACACAGGAATATCTAGTACTCCTCGGAGAAGTTCACTCGGTCACACCCTCACTGCGTGGCAAGTAACCAAACAATAAGTGCTGAGAGAGAAGACAGAGTTGGTGGGAGGTTCTAAGAAAAGGAACTCGACTGGTATTGTCCTTACCAGCTAGATTTTTAGTATATTTAATTTTACTTCAATTATAAGAAGGCCTAGTTACAATGGGTAGGTAGATCCACAAATATTTTGCCCTCAATAGTGCCAGTTGTGTAAGAAAATATTAACCATTGCCTAGGTAATGAAGATAACTTCATCAGAGATCGGCATATTTGTAGTAAGAAAATAATTTCATTCGTTACTTAAATGGGGTATATGAGATTCAACTTACCAACGCCCCCCACCCCCCCCCCCCCCATAGAAAAAAGTAAAAGTAACGGTCACTATGTTTCATTAACAAACTTCTTTGAAATATTTTATATAACATTATAACTCACATTTCAATTCTTACCTGAAAGACACCTTTCCATACTCAAATGACTTATCTTACTATTAGTGTCACCTTAAATTCATTATCCTTTTCTAAGTGTAATAACTAAATTTTATTTAGGATAAGATATATCGCTACAATAGTATAATGGTCGTTATTCTTTGGATGTACCACTATGCTATTCTGAACTTGTGCTGTCGTTCTATTAACATTTCAAGAACTTTCTCCCTTTATCCACATCTGGTCACCCTACTTTTGCTAAAGCTCGCGTGACAGGTTCAAGGCCATAGGTACATTCCACTAGAATGTGTGCATATTATGAACATGAAGAATGCTGTATTATCAGCCTTACGATTTCGTGACGCGAGTATTCAGAGTAAAATGGTCCATAATTTTCTATCACTAAAGGTATAGAGCTGTTTCAGTCATCAATCATCTTATCGACAGAAGACGAATTTCTTATTTAAGAATGGTAAATTTTCTATATTGTTCTCATTTGACATGAATAGATGCAATATTGATCGAGATTATACAGTAGTCTAGTGGTGGCATCGTTATTATAGTTAGTCTTTTTCATGAATACTTTTCATTTGTAGCCAGTTGGATTGTCAGTGTTTCATCTGCCAGTTGTCCCAACGGTGGCAGGAGAAATGGGGATAATCTTCAGGACCACCAGCATGGCAATATACTATGGAAGTCATTTCCGCTTTTGGCTGAGGCATAATTTTATGAAAGTTCTCATAACTTCAATGATGTTTATGGCTTTTTCTTACAACGTCTTTTTGAATTTAAATGAATATAAGTGTCAAGGAAGTATCGTGATGTTAGACGTCCACAATAGACGACTTGCACAGTTTCCACCACTTTACCTTTGTGTTGCGCCGCCATTTCACCCTCTCCGCCTTGTGCCATTTGGTCTTAACATCTCAACTAACAGTGCTGAAGAACTCACGAAGAGGATCCACCATTTAAGTGGTATTAGAAGAGATATACAGGGAGGCAATCTCTTGGAGGGAGCTGGGTGGCAGTTGCAAGACTTCATAGAAGAGTTAAGAATAGGAGATACAATTTTGAGACCTTTCACTGAAGAGGGTAAAATACTATCAAAGCTATGGAGCCGATCTTTCACATTTGATGGGCCTTGCTTAAAATTGGATGCGCCTTCTGATGCCATTTCACGTAGCACTAACATTGCTTGGAAAATTCGAGGTCGACCTTCAACAATACAACCATGCACATGGGTTAGTGAAAATAGCATTGAGGATTTTTCCAATCAGGAAACTTGCATTTCCATAAAGCATTATTGTAACACATCATGTATTTGGGAAAATTACATACACAGAAGTGATTACTATATCTACTTGTATTTGCCTTCAGTGTATCGCTCATATGATATTGATAAAAGTGTATTTGAAGAGCGCGTTTATACAGGTCAGACCTATGAGTATTTTCCTTTTGAAATGTACAATGATTTTTCTGAAGGGAAAGGATATGTATCAAGTAGATGTTTAAATCAGATGATGTGGGAGAAAATAGGAGGGATACTGAATTGCCTTCCTCTCAATGATTGGGAATATTTTAAGAAACCCTTAGACTCCCTATGTCTAACAGGAGACCAGACTTTTTTACCATATATATATTCCGTGCTCCCCGAATATGAAAAAACTGCGTTTGAGTTTTCTTGCAAACCAGAAAGAAATGAACTTCGATGGAAAATCAATAGAAAGTGGCAGCATGAAGAAGGAACTTCTCAAATAAGATTGAAGTTAGCATCATCTTTGAAACCAGTATTTCACAAGTTTCACATGTATCCTCTTCGTAAACTTCTTGAAGACATTGGAGGAAGTCTAGGCTTGTTCCTTGGAATATCTGTAAACGAGTTTTGGCTAGCTATACTTGAATATTGGCTTTCGCGTAAGAGTGCATGGTATTCTTCACGGCGTTGTTACTCTCTTTTTAAGCTTTCTGGAAATGTTTTTGTAATGATTTTTTTCTGCATTCACACTGTAGTAAACCTTACAAACTATTACTCTGATGCTGGCATGACTTCAGTTACAATGATTCATCCATACAGTGAAGAGCAATTTCAGTCCAATGTAACTTTATCGATAAGTGATGTGTTATCTTTGCTCATTGCTAGTAGACCTTTAAGGTGCCAGTTGCTTACACTGTCGACAGAACAGAAATGCTTTTTTAATTGTCTTCAGGAGTCTCTTCCATTGTTTCCACTGAGCTTCATGTTTCTTGATGACCTGCCTGTGTGTCAGTATCACCACTATACCTGGCCACAGATGAAGTTCCTGATTCCTGACAGTGTACATTCTTTTACAGAAGAAACCTCATATTTTAGTAATTGTGACTCCAGTTGCAAATCTTTCAATTCTTCTTTTTACTTGAGAAATGGAATACCTGTTGTCATGAAAGAATTTGGGCCTGATTTTGTGAGTGTAATGTGTGGGTTTGGTGGAATTGTTGGACTATATTTTGGATGTTCATTGCAGGTTCTTCCTCACCACTTACGAAGAATCAAGTTTTTTGTTCTTCCCAGGTGGTTAAGAAGGGGATCTGTTTTTATCTGGAGAGCAGCTACAGTTATTATATGTTTACTACTGTGTGTTACCGTCTTCAAGAAGTACCTATATAGTCATCCTGTATACAGTGTGCCTTCCACTTCCCATCTTGCTCAGTCAGAAATTCCAACTTTAAGTGTTTGCTTTTGGCCTCCTTTCAATGTTGAGAAACTCTTTGCCTTGATTGGAACTGGGAGACTACATGAAAAGTTAAATGAGCTCAAGTCTAGAGAAAGGCAAGATACCATTCTAGACCTCTTTCAGAGTCTAGTGAAAATAAACATTTCCAATGAGTTTAGTGCACACACAATCTGGAAAAACATTGCTTGGTCTGGAAAAGAATATTATATACGTAGTACTGATGGGCTATCGTCTTCCAACAGATCAATCTTCAATGCCTGCTATTTCATAGATCAAACCACCTTATCCGGAAAACCGTTTGCACATGATTCTTATTTCATGATTTGGAAAGCGAATGACTTATACGAAGGTGACGTATCGACATTTGCTTTTATACATCAGGTGACCGATAACATCCCCATAATGAATGATTTGCTTGGAGAAACAAGGGGTAATGCAATGAAATTGAAGAGAGTTTCAAAGTGGTATCCATTAAACGCAGAGTCTGAGAAACCGGAGGAACCTCCTTTGCATTGTTTAGATAACCTCCTCGTTGACCAAATGCAGTGTCTTCTTCCCTGGGTGGAATGGAGAGATGACCTTCAGCCTTGTAATATAAGTCAGTTTATGACGTTTTTGTCTTCTCTGTGGGCCATAAGACCAGACCGTTTTTCGGTTTACAAGGACCTTTTAGGTTCAGAAGCCGTTCTTTGGTGCAAATCAAAAGGACAATCTTTTCGTGAATCCTTTTATAGTGTGCACATTGATGATCGTATTGGTTTAAAAACTGGAAATGAGTTTGGATTAAAGCTTTTGCCGGAGAAAGGGGAAGAATATGATTATTTTAAATTAATAATGATGATTGAAACCAGCAGTTATGAAGAAATAAGAGATGTTGACGGGTTTAAACCGTCTCAGTTGTTAAGTGAAGTTGGAGGTATTGTTGGAGCAACTCTGGGGATTTCATTATTACCTGTGTTACTGAAGCTTGCCAAGAGAATCAACACTAAAAACAAATGACTTAAGTAATGTTTCATAGACAATGATTTGAAAAGGACCATTAATAAATGTTAATGTTTACTGAAAGGTTCAACTGAAAGGGATAATATGATTGACATTTTACAAGTTAATAGCACAATGTTTTCATGACAGGCTCCTTATTGAGAGCATATCTAACATAGGGAAGTATGTATAGCAATAGAACAAGTTTTGTTTATTTTTCTGAAGTGCATAAGTAGTATTTACTGTTAGAATTGAATATGGGTATTAAAGTGAAGAATGAAACAAGATACACTTCATCGAAATAAAGTCTTTTATTTTCATAAAAATTAAATCTTTGTAATTAACATGAGACACCTTTCTTTCTTAGTGAACTTGTTTTATTAAAAGCTTTAGACACGAGAATAAATTGCCTTAAAAATTACCGGTGGTATTAGTATTTTTATATAAACCCAAAGAAATATCATGAGTAGCTAAACCTGAGATTAAGTCTGTCAAAGAGAATGGTCATATTAACAATATCAGAATAATTTTGGGTTTTGGGAATAATAAGAAATCTTTTATTATTCTACTCAGTGAAAGATGTTTTCATTACATGGTGATTTAAAAAAAAAAATTGTGCATAACTTACTGACTTGATGTTCTGAAGGTTTCAAGATTTTGTTTTATTGCAATTCAGTAGGAGCGAATCATCAATTATAAATGGAAATAGGCAGTAGCTGAGTTTAAGAGATATTAAAGTATTTCATTAATGGGTTAATATGTAAAAGAATTTTGTCAGTTGACTCACCTGTATATTTTTCACAATATCTTTCGAATCATTGATGTTTGTGTTTTACTTCGGCCAGGATTCCTTTATTGATATATTTAAAACAAATCATTAATTTGTATTTTCTAATAACTGATAACATATATGATGCTTCTGCTGTAAAATGTTTCTCTTCGCCATGAAGGATATATATTTGCCTGATGAGTTCAGATAATTTTGTGTGATATCGTAGGTATACTTTGCCTTCTTTTGCCCTATTGGATGAGATTACTTTCCTCCAGACCTGGTGACGCCGCTGGAGTGTGGTTTCTTGTCAAGAAGTTTGGTTTAATCTTATGTTTATAATGAAGTAAATCATTGATTATGGATTTTTGTATGTTAAAAAATAATTTATAAACAAGGATGCCCCAGATGTAGACGCAAGCAAATATATATGTGAATGATAATGTGTAACAGAAACACTTGCTTTTTATTGTACAACCAATTTTTACACTGTTGCTATCAATAACGAAATTGATGAACAGGATATGAATATATATATATATATATATATATATATATATATATATATATATATATATATATATGCGTTTGTGTTATGTTAAAAAAGGAAAAATAAACATAACATCGATGACGGATGTGGAACATGAACTACGATTTTACCTGTCCAATATTGTTCCTCGATTTGAGAAACTTGCTTATAACAAACAGGCACAGCTTTCACACTGAAGTTCACCATTATTTTTTAAAAGAAATATAGTTTCACTTCTGCATGAGTAATATCATAGTGAAATACGGGGAATATAAATGTTTCATCTCAATAATGTCACTAAAATTTGAATCATTTGATAATACCCTATGCTGTACCATTGTATATTGAGTTAAGTCACTAAATTACCATTTTGCTCAATGTCAGGTTATTGTGGGTACGGGTGATTGGACTTGTAATTCAAGGGGTACGGGTAATTGATCAATTGATCTTCTAATTCAGTGGGTACGGGGCATTGGGTACGGGTAATTGGTCTTATAATTTAGGGGGTACGTGTAATGGCTCTCGTCATTTAAGGGGTACGGTGATTTGTATTGTAATTCAGGGGGTATGGGTAATTGGTCTTGTAATTCAGGGGGTACAGTAATTGGTCTTGTAATTTAGGGGGTACAGGTAATTGCTGTTGTAATTCAGGGGGTACAGGTAATTGGTCTTGAAATTCAAGGGGTAGGGGTAATTAGTCTTGCAATTCAGGGGGTATGGTAATTGGTCTTATAATTCATGGGGTACAGGTAATTAGTCTTGTAATTCAGGGGTTACAGTAATTGGTCTTGTAATTCAGGGGGTACGGTTAGCTGGTCTTGTAATTGTGGGGGTACAGGTAAATGGTCTTGTAATTCAAAGGTTACTTAACGGGAAAAAGGTTGAGAGCCCCTACTACAGCTGTCATACATCAACTGTTGCGGGGTGCCTTGACCAACCTACTACCATTATCCAGTAATGGTATACGTCCTTCTTTTGCTTAATCTGATAGCATTAAGGTCTCTTGTGTAAATGTTGGTGTTAAAGTATCTGTAAGTATTTATATTTTCCTCTTTCCTGGTACATTTAACCGCACTCTTATGTGGTTCCGATACTTTATACTACTAATTACTGAATATTAGTATTTACCCAAATATAACATCTGACAACTGTATTAATGGTAAGGAGTTTTTGTTAATAAATCAATAGATAAAGAAGTTTCAGGTGATCATTCAACTTCTTTGAAAACTGGCTAGACAGGTTCATGGTCACTGGCACGTTCCACTAAAATCATCATGTTCATATGAATATAAAGAATACTTTAATATCAGTCCTACAATTTCGTGACGTGAGTATTCAGAGTGAGATGGTCCATATTTTTTATCTAAGTAAAGCTATACAGTTGTAGAACCCATCAATCACCTTATCGACAGCTGATGAATTTCTTATTTAAGTTTGGTAAAATTTCTCTATTGTGCAAATTTGACGCGAATAGAAAAGATATTAATCATAATTATGCCATAGTTTAGTATTGATATTGTTATTTGAGATGGTATTTTTCTTGAGTACTTTTCTTATGAGGCCAGTTGGATTGTGAGTGTTTCGTTTGCCAGTTGTCCTTATGAAAGACGAAGAGATGAGGATAATCTTCAGGACCTCCAGCATGGCGATATACTATGTAAGTAAGTTCCGCCTTTGGCTGAGGCATAATTTTATGGATGTTTTCATAATTTCAGTGATGTTTATGACTTTCTCTTACGTCTTTTTAAACATTAAAGAACATCAGCTCCAAGGAAGTATCGTGGCGTTAGACGTCCCCAATATACAGCTTGCACAGTTTACCTTTGTGTTGTTCCGCCATTCCACTCTCTTCGCCTTGAGCCATTTGGTCTTAACATCTCAACTGACAGTGTTGAGGATCCAAAATTTAATTGGTATTAGAATAGATATACAAGGAGGCAAACTCTTGGAGGGAGCTGGATGGCAGTTGCAAGACTTCATTGAAGAGTTAATAATTGGAGATAGAATTTTGAGACCTTTCACTGAGGAGGGTGAAATACTATCAAAGATATGGGGTTGATCTTTCATATTTGAAGGACCTTGCTTAAAATTATATGCGCCTTCCGATGCCATTGTACATAGCACTACGATTGCATGGAAAATTAGAGATCGGCCTTCAAAAATAAAACCATGCACATGGGTTAGTGAAAATGCCATTGAGGATTTTTCCAACCCGGACACTTGCAGTTCCATTAAACAATAATGTAACACATCTTGTGTTTCGGAAAATTACATAAGGAGAAGTGAATACTTTTCTACTTGTTTTTACCATCTGTGTATTGCTCATGCGATATTGATGATATTGTACTTGAAGAGCGCATTCACACTGGATTCACCTTTGAATTTATTTCTTATGAAATGTAAAATGATTTTTCTGAGGGGAAAGGACATATATCAAGTAGATGATTAAATCGGAAGATTTGGGATAAGGTAAAAGGTAAAATAAGGAAATAAATAAATGATGAGAATAAATTAACAATATATCATACTAAAAACAGAAACAGCGTCAAAACAGATATGTCCTATATAAACTATTAACAACGTCAAAAACAGATATGTCATATATAAACAATAAAAAGACTCGTGTCAGCCTAGTCAACATAAAAACATTTGCTCCAACTTTGAACTTTTGAAGTTCTACTGATTCAACTACCCGATTAGGAAGATTATTCCACAACTTGGTAACAGCTGGAATAAAACTTCTAGAATACTGTGTAGTATTAAGCCTCATGATGAAGAAGGCCTGGCTATTAGAATTAACTCCTGCCTAGTGTTACGAACAGGATAGAATTGTCCAGGGAGATCTGAATGTAAAGGATGGTCAGAGTTATGAAAAATCTTATGCAACGTGCATAATGAACTAATTGAACGACTGTGCCAAAAATTAATATCTAGATCAGGAATAAGAAATTTAATAGACCGTAAGTTTATGTCCAACAAATTAAGATGAGAATCAGCAGCTGAACACCAGACAGGAGAAAAATACTGAAAACAAGGTAGAATGAAAGAATTAAAACACTTCTTCAGAATAGATTGATCACCGAAAATCTTAAAAGACTTTCTCAATAAGCCAATTTTTTGTGCAATTGAAGAAGACACAGACCTAATGTGTTTCTCAAAAGTAAATTTGCTGTCGAGAATCACACCTAAAATTTTAAAAGAGTCCTACAAATTTAAAGAAACATTATCAATACTGAGATCCGGATGTTAATGAGCCACCGTCCTTGACCTACTTACAATCATACTTTGAGTTTTGTTAGGATTCAACTTCATACCCCATAATTTGCACCCTGCACTAATTTTAGCTAAATGTCTTTTAAGGGATTCAGCAACCCCAGATCTACATTCAGGGGATGGAATTGATGCAAAGAGAGTAGCATCATCTACATATGCAACAAGCTTGTTTTCTATGCCAAACCACATGTCATGTGTATATAGTATGAAAAGTAATGGGCCAAGAACACTACCCGGTTGAACACCGGATATCACATTCCTATACTCACTATGGTGCCCATCAGCAACAACTCTTTGAGATCTATTACTTAAAAAATAAATAATAGTGCTAAGAAACGACCCACCCACTCCCAACTGTTTCAGTTTGAAAACAAGGGCCTCATGATTAACACGGTCAAAGGCAGCACTAAAATCAAGGCTAATCATACGAACTTCCTGACCACAATCAAGGGATTTCTGTACAGCATTGGAGATTGTAAGAAGGGCATCACATGCTCCAAGGCCTTGACGAAAACCAAATTGCAAACTAGGGAGTAGATGTTTACCTTCAGCAAACCTATTAAGACGTTTTGCCGGAAGACATTCAATAACTTTAGATAATATGGGAGTTATGGAAATTGGGCGGTAATCAGTGGGACTTGAGCTACCACAAACACATTTACATAGAGGAGTAACATTACCAATTCTCCAACAAGTGCTAAAAGCTCTTCTTCTTGCTAACTTGCACAAAATAACAGATAACTTTGGAGCTAAGAAATCTGCCGTCTTTATAAAAAATAAAGGAAAAATACCATTTGGATCTACACCTCCATAAGCATCAAGGTCCATCAACAGAGCTTTAATCTCACGAGATCGAAAAGCTAAACTAGTTATTTTAGCCTCAGGAAAACAGGAATGAGGTAATTCAAGTTTTCATCACTCTGTTTACTGTCAAAAACATCAGCCAAAAGGGTTGCCTTTTCCTTTGAACAGTGAGTGACTGAGCCATCTGGTTTAAGTAAAGGAGGAACTGTTGCATCTACACCAAAGAGTGCAGATTTAAGGGTAGACCACCATTTATGTTCCTGAGTTGTACCAGAAAGGGTTTCTTTTATGGTTAAATTGTACTCCTTTTCAGTTGAGGCATAAAGCTCAAAGCTGAGTATAGTTGTTCCAGGTCAAATCTGATCTGTTACCCTTCCAAAGGTGATAGGCCTCCTGCTTCTCCAAATAAGCAGGTCTACAATCATCATTGAACCACGGTTTGTCCTTCACTGGGTACCTTAGCACACAAGAAGGGATACGCCTATTAATTATGTTGACTAGATTCTCATTCAAAGGGACAACAGGATCTACACTATTATATAATTGTGACCAATTCAAGCACAAAAGATCATGCAAAATCCCATTCCAGTCTGCTTGGGATTTCATATAAATTTTACAAGAGTATGATATATCAGGGACAGGCTGCTCAGTCTTCACTACTTTTGAAATAAATGCATGATCAGATGTCCCGACTGGAAAACCAACCATACTACTTATAACGCCAGGGGAGTCAGTGTATACGAGTTCCAAGCAATTACCAGATCTGTGAGTAGCTTTATTTATGATTTGCTCACAGCCTGTTTCAGAGGCAAAGTCTAAAGCTCTTAAGCCATGGCGATCGGTAGGAGAGATAGAACTTAACCACTCCCTATGGTGAGCATTAAGATCACCAACAAAGACAAAAGAAGCCTTTCTATCATCTTCTTGTATCTTAGCCATAATGGTAAGAAGACAGTCGAAGATAGAAACATCCATGTCTGGATTCCGGTAGATCGAACACAAATAAAAGTTGTTATGCCTGCCACAAACTTTTATTACCTGAATCTCATGACATCCACATTGATAGCAGGACTTATGAGAAGCAGCGTACTCAGTCCTAATATACACCGCCATTCCCCTGGCCCTAGGGATGGCATCACGTTTCAACATTATTGGATTCTTAAAAACAGTTATAAGGAGCTCAGATGAGTGCCTCATGTTAGATACCAAAGTTTCTGAGCACAAAGGAATATCATACTGTCTGGACGCAACTGTAAGGTCTTGGATATTTGCATGAAGACCACGAATATTGCAATACAGAAGACGACATTGACGAAATTACCATGCTATCTTATTGGTGTTTTCTAGTCTTAAATGCATATAATTGTTGGTAGGCTAAATCTTATCTGGTTTATCCAAATGTAATCATTTTTTTTTTTAAATGAACAGTTGCATTAAGAAAAAATCAAATTTCAGGAACCTATACTAGACGCATCGAAAAATGACCGATAGGGGAAGGTACTTGGTTTGAAAGGGATCCCTTCAGTGTTGCCACGTCTCCACATATAACCAGACTGCTCCGCATCCCCCCCCCTTACACTTTGTCTCTGTTATTCTCCTTCCCCTATTTACCAATTATCTCTGCTGATCCCTTATAACACTTGCTTGTTTATATATTCATATTACATTTTCATGATTAATACTATCCCAATTCTTTTTCATTCCTTACTGAGCTTTTTATTATTCATGATATTCCGCCTTTTCCTTCCCCCTCCACTCCTGAATGGCAGAGGCAAAGAACAGTGACAGTGCCATAGGTAGAAGGACAATGCCTTAGAGACTGACTACTGTATATATACATATGATCAGCGCCCAAGGCCCCTCTCCATCCAAGCTAGGGCCAGGGAGTGCCAGAGAATGGCTGCTGATGACTCAGCATTTAGATCTATAGGCTCCTCCTAACCCCCTATTCTTTGCTCACAAGGATGGTGAGGTTGTAGACACTACAAGAAACTATCGAGTTTGAGCAGGGCTTGATATCCTGCCCAGCGATTGCCAGGCTGGGACGTTTCTTATAGGCTACTGCAGCCCTTTTTTTCCTATTTTATCCCGCCACATTATCCTAATCTAAGCTTTTTCCTTTTTCACCACTCATTCTTTTAACCTGTTGTTGTTCACTGGTTTGGGCTTTCATGTCCAGAGCACACCAGCCCCATCCCAGCCCCTCCTGCAGACCAAGACACACTACTCTTACTTGGCAGGAAACCTTCCCTTTCCTAATTCATTACCTATTTCCCTTACTCTTTCTTAACCTAAAGGACAGTGCTTCTCTGAGCTAACTCTTTATTAGTTATAAGATTTCCTCTTTCTACATCATTAAATTCGAGCTCCCCCTCTTACATGATTATTTTTCATTTATTGGGAGTGTCATAGTATTTGTGTGTGCGTATGTATGTAGCAGCAACTTCTGACACATATGCATAGCAGGGCCCCGCTCATATGAGGGGAATTCTATATACTTAATATTTCACCTCAGTTGTGGTGAGGAATAAAATTCAGAATGATTTGGGATGCAATATCGGAAATCCACCAATTTATATAGAAACAAAGATACAGAAAGAAAGATATAGGGTAAGGGTGGGCTGGAGGTGGAGAAAGAAGGTGATTTATGGAGATGTGGCTCTAGTTGGGGAATCCGTTTAAAACCAGTTGCCCTCTCATATCGTTTGTTTTTCGCTGCGTTGAATATAGTTTATATTCGTGTGGTAAGACTAATCCTTTGTTATTATATTTCGCCACGATTGAAATTTATTACAGGTTATTTGATTATACGGTATTAAATGGTTTTTGTCTTTTCAGGTAAGTTGTGCCATCTCAGGATTGGAGGTGCAAGTATGAAGGTAATAAAAGAAATTGTATCAGTTGTATTTTTTATGTTGGAAATGAATGATTGGAAGACAAGTTTTAGGCCTGGGTCTTCAAACTTTTCTAGTGCCTTGTTGAGCCCAGTTGAAAGTTTGATGAACTAATCTCTCCTGGGGAGTGCGTAGAGCATGCCAAAACCATCTCCATATACCCCTCACCATGATCTCATCCACATATGGCACTTTAGTATCTCGCCTATAGTGTTATTTCTAATCATGTCCTGCCATTTAACTCCCAATATCCTTCTGAGGGCTTTTTTCTTAAATCTACAAAATCTAGTGGATATTGTTTCATTATCATATCACGACTCATGTCCATAGAGTAACACCGACCTTACTAAACTGAAATATAGCCTGATTTTTTTTATGTTATTTCAAGCGATTTGATTTCCATATTTTACCTAACTTAGCCATTGTGTGACTTGCTTTTTTCAATCTTTCATTAAACTCCAATGCGAAAGACCCTCTATTAGCTATCATAGTTCCTAAATATTTAAATGATTTCACCCCACTAATCATTTCTCTTTCTCAGCATCTCGTTCTTTTTTCTATTTATCTTTGACCAAACCTCATGAGATATTTTATGCATTCTTACAAGCAAACTTTGCAAGTCCTGTGGCGTTTTGCTAATAACGACAGTATCATCAGCATACTCTAGGTTCGGTTTTAATATTAGTGTACAACAAAGGAACTGAGGTAAGGTTGCGTAAAACGTTTTACCCAGATTTTATTTTTCATTTTTTATTTTGTTTTTAAGAATGACTGACGAGACTCGGAACTGGCCAATGTCGAACCAACGTATAGCGTGTATTTACTTTTCATGCTTACAAATATCTATGTAAGCATGTATCTTTGTGCTTTATGGCATGCATCATCCCTTTGTAATTTGTAAGGGTAATCATGTCTATTTTTGTCAATGTTAATTCTTTACCCGAAACGATAAATGCCTCCATGTCAGTACCTCTAACCATGAAGTATGGATTGTGTATTGGGGTCGCCACCGTCAATGTCAGTAAGGGTTTTGCTGCTGTTTTCTATTCCCTTCGTGGTAATTTCAATATCCCCATAATTTTTATTTTTTTGCACAGTAGTTAATCTTTTTTAAGAAGCATTTGCATAGTATTACTTCTTTTGTATTTTAGCATAAGGGTGTTGTTAAGCAGATAATTTTATCAATATCTTGAGAATGTTTCTCTGATCTCCGTCACTTAACCTTATTTTCGTGAATGACCAACTCCCATGTCTTAATTTAAGCCTCGACTTCAACTTGCTAGTTTTCATTACAACTTTGGAGATGAACTGACAGGGTATGGTTTTAATCATTGGAAATATTCACATTTGATGTAAGAAAATAAAAGGAGTATACGAGAGTCAAGTTCCTCAAAAATGAGATAAAATTATGGTCAGTATGTGCCATTAATAAACTTCTTTCATATATCGTAATGTTCTACGTTATGTTGTAAGTTACCTGGAAAACGCCTTTGTGTGTCCAAATGATTTCACTACGTATAGTCGAGAGTCTCCCTTTTGAAGCATTTGAGAATGAATAGTATTCGTGCTGTTCTTCTATATATGCTTATTTAAATAAAATAACTGTAATTGATAGTACGTATTCGTCAATCTTTTTTTTTTTTTTTTTTTTTTTTTTTTTTTTTTTTTTTTTTTTTTTTTTTTTGCAATATAGTTACAGTTATAGTTTATATATTATAGACCTAATGTTGTTAATGCTCTTAAAATATTTTATTTTAATTGGTCATTACTTTTCTTGTAGTTTATATATTTCCTTGTTTCCCTTCCTCATTGGGCCATTTTTTCCCTGTTGGAGCTCTTGGGCTTATAGCATCTGGCTTTTCCAACAAGGGTTGTAGCTCAGCAAATAATAATAATGATAATTATAATAATAATATAGTAGGTGATAGTCTTTGAAAATGCATATTTTATTAGAATACTTTGTGAAAGTTTCCCGATGTTTTAAGCTGGAAGGATTAATAGGATTGATATCCAGCCTTTCCAGGCTGTATATTTTGATGATAAATTTCATTATCCATTTGACAGAACTTAGTCATTAGTAAACAAAGAGTATTTATAACAAGACGCGAAAAAGCTTCGTTTGAATATTTCATTTGAATTTGATCTGAGAATCAAGATTATTAGGCTTTAAATGAAACTCACTTTGCATATTTAAATGCTTTTTATTCACAATGAAATGTGGAGAATTTAATAGATATTTAACACAAACCATCTACATAAGATTACTTGTTACAATGATATTAATAATTCCTTTATATCCAGCTATATATTTACCTGATTATTTTTTTCATATTTAACAGAACATAATTACTAGTAAACTTCGACTATTTGTTACAAAAAAAGAAAAGTCTTCCAGTTGAATACATCACTTAGAATTTGGTCTGAGAATCAATTTTATTAGCTTTATTAGAATAAAACATGCTTTGGATTTTTTAATTCTTTTTATTCACAATGAAATATGGAACATTTAATAGATATTGAACACAAGACACCTTTATAACATTACTTGTTACAATGGGATAGGTTCCTTAAAGGAATGCTTAGATATAGAAATTCGGGTAATGTACAATTTTGATAAATATAAATTCTTTAATATGACATAGATTCTGAAAGTACATGAATATGGGGTTGTAAAACATATAAGTAGTCAAAGTAATTACACCACTGGTATGTTCTCTCTCTCTCTCTCTCTCTCTCTCTCTCTCTCTCTCTCTCTCTCTCTCTCTCTCTCTCTCTCTCTCTCTCTAATCGGCGCTAGTTACATTATTATTTGTCTTATTAATTAGATACATCATCAGTATAGATTTGCCTAGGGGGCTATTTTAAGAGTATGTCTATCTAAGTCCTAAATCAGTGTTGTAATTTTTTCCATTATAATTTTTGGAAAACGAATATTGAAATAGGTTTATCTGTATTAACAAGAGAGGGAATCTATAGAAATCGAGTCATAACCAAAGAAAAGCAGTATATTATTTTTTTTACAAAGTTCAATTACCTGAAAGATAATTAAGTATATTCAATTATTATTGCATTTCTTTATTTTCAATTGCGTTTCACGATGATTGCATGAAATATCAGTTACTAAACAATTTTAATGAATTCAAGACGATGAGGATGATAATATGTAGGTTAATTAGAAATGTTATACCATCTATTACAGGTGAGTCTTAAAACTATTTATATAGTTTAAGTGCTGAGTTTGCAAAGGTGAAATTAACTCGATGAAGACATCTGTGATCAAGTGATTCAGTGAAATAGTATCTTGTTGATTAGATTTAATTTGAAATTGATTGTGGCTTTGATTGACGAAACTGTTGTCAATAAGTTCATAGTTTTTCTGCATCAAAGGCGTCTTTGACTTTTCTTATACTCTATTGATACATATCATAAGATAATATCTTTTGTATATAATAAGATTGAGAAATAAAGTCAGAAATCCAATTTTGGAATACACATGTACTGGTTCTAATATTTTACAATTATTATTATTTCATAATCTTAAGATATATCCAAGAATATTTAATTAAAAAAAAAACTTTCCGAGTACCTACGAAATATAACTATATGCAATGGATTACAGGAGTTACATTTATTGGCTTTAAGCTAATTTTTATCGTTTTATAACTACTTTTATATCTGTTTATATCAATTTGAATTTCCTTTCACATTAGTTAGTTTTTTAGCGAGCTTCAGTAGAAGTGATGGTAGGGAAATGCCTAGTGTTAATCCGACAATACTTCCCAGTTCACTTAACAGTAAAGGTAACGGATACCCATCGACGTCTTCTATGACCTCATGAGTCCGGGTTTCAATTGCCATATCTAAATCGTAACCTGCAAATCCTTTCTCCTCTAGAAACGGTAAAATTTTTAAACCGAACCCATTTCCCGTTTTCAATCCAATACTATCAATTTGAATACTATAAAACAATTGACATTTAGGTTGGCATGCACTTTTGCATTTCAAAACATCCTCTTTGTTGAGAAGTTCCTTGTAAACTGAAGAAGTGTTTGGTTTGAGTTCCCATAGAGAAGACAGAAATCTGGCAAACTGACTAGCATTACATGAGTGCAAGTCGGACCTCCAATCCACCCAGGGAAGAACACACTGCATCTGATTTACAAGAATGTCATCCAAACAATGTAAAATACAATTACCTGGTTTCACTGACTCTCCCCTCACTGAGGACCATCTGGAAACTCTTTCTAGCTTCATGAATTTAGCCTTTGTTACACCTGTCATATCATTAGCCATGGGGGGGGGGGGGGGGGGGAAATCTGTCACCCCTTGTACAAATGCAAATACAGCCAAGTTACCTTTATATTATTATTATTATTATTATTATTATTACTATCCAAGCTACAACCCTAATTGGAAAAGCAAGATGCTATAAGCCCAGGGGCTCCAACAGGGAAAAATAGCCCAGTGAGGAAAGGAAATAAGGAAATAAATAACTGAAGAGAACAAATTAACAATAAATCATTCTAAAAAAAGTAATGTCAAAAGAGATATATCATATATAAACTATTGAAGCATTCCTTGTAAGATATATGTTGTACGAGTTGAAATTATATTTTGAGCTGGTGAAAGAGGTTCCTTCAATGGAATAACAAGCATTGAATATAGACTCATTGAAAGGACGCAAGACTTCATTTGTTTTTATTTCAAGTTTTTCCTCAGTCCAAGCAATAGTCTTCCAAAGATTGTTTGCACTGAACTGTCTAGATTTCTCCCTTTCCTGAAGGCCCTCAACAATATAGAGAATGGCATTTTGTTTTTCTTTGGAATTTAACTCGTTGAACCTTTCATATAGTTTTGTAGATCCTGATAGTGCCAACAACTTTTCAACATCAAAAGGAGGCCAAAAGCACACAGTTATTGTTGGTATATCCGACTTTTGAAGAAGAGAATCTGAGAAGTCGGTGTATACGGGATGGCTAAAGAAATATTTTAGAAAGATACTAAGGCATAATATTATGCAGATGAGTGTTATCATTACTCTTGTGACAAATACTGAACCTTTTCTTTAACATTGGGGAAGGATACTATACACCTTACTTCTTTGGAATGTATAGGGAATTAACTGTAGTGAACATCCAAAATAAAGTCCAACAGTTCCACCAAAAGCACATGCTATATATGCGACTGTTGATTCATGTTGTTTGTTGACAACAGGTGAGCCGTTTTGTGAATATATGGAAGAATTATAAGAATAGCATTTGAGAGCACAAGTTTCTTTAAGAAAATCTGATATCGACAAAGAAGACATAAAGCCTTCAGGTAAGATGTACTTCATTTGAGGTAAACCAAAGTGGTGATGCTGACAAGCTGGCAAATCATCAAGAAATGTGAAGCTCAGAGGGAGATAGGAAATGGATTTTAGAAGGCAGTTAATGAAACATTTTTGTGAAGTAGTTAGAGACAGTAACTGACAGCCAAGGGCTCTACTTGCCATATGAAGTGATACTGCATCACTAATTGGTAAAGTTACGTTCGACGAAATATCTTTTGCACTATTTGGATAAACCATTGTAACTGAAGTTACTGGTTTTTGAGAGAGATAGTTGCGAATTATTATTACACACTGGATGGTGAAAGGAACAGATAGAAAAGTAATCATACAACAGGTTAACAGACTATTCGATGGTATTACTCTCTTGCTTACACACTTAAACGAGAGAAAAAACCCAAATACAGTTATTCCTAAGTCTATAAGAGATAACCCAAGGAAAAGACCAAGATTTCCTCCAATGTTTTCAAGAAGTTTGTGCAGAGGATAAACCGGTGTGATGTGCCATATAGGAGTCACCTCAGATGACAAATGTAGTTTGATTTCGGAGTTTTTTCCCTCAACGTTTTCGTATGAATCAAGTTTCCATCTGAGTTGACGGCCTTCTGGTTTACAAGCATGCTCAAGATTGTATTTTTCGAAGAGTGTCATGCCAAAATACGATTCATAAGGCAAATAGACACGTTCTCCAGCAATGCAAATTGATTCCAATGGTTGTTTTAAAGCACATTTATTATTCAGAGGCAAACAGTTTCCTTTTTTGGTCACTTCTTCTAAGACTGCATTTTTTAAGCATTCATATAATGGGTATCCTTTACTCAAAAAAGAATCGATGGAGATTTCATAAGGAGAAAATTTAAGTGTCTGGCCGGTATAAACCCTACGATCAAAAGCACTTGAAGTGTAGTCATATGAGGAATAAACTGATGGTATGAACAAAAATCGAAAGTAATCTAAATCCTTTATGAATTTTTCCCAGACACAAGATTTGTTACAGTTGTGCTTTATGTAACTGCAGATTTTAGGGTTGGAAAAATCTTTGATAGAATTTTCAACAACCCAAGTGCAAGGCTTCAAACTTGGAGGCATGCTTTGTAATTTAAGGGTAAAATCTGAACTGTAAAGAATGGCATCCGCTGGTGCCGAAATCTGTAGACATGGTCCACCAGGAGAGAAAGAGCGATGCCATAGCTTAGAAAATATCTTTTTGCCATAATTCGAAGGTGTCAGGATGATGTCACCAATTTTTAATTCTTCAATAAAATCTTGCATATTCCAGCCTGCTTTATTCAGTAATTGACCTCCATTTAGTTCTCTGTTTATACCAGTTAAATGATTGATTCTACTCTCAAGTTCTGATATATTCAGACCAAGTGGCACTAGGCGAAGTGGATGAAATATAGGGAGAATGCATAGAATAACAGATGGAAACTGAGCTAGTCGTCCATTAGAAGTGGTAAACATAATCATCCGACTGTTACGCTGATATTCCTTAATGTTCCAGCCAACATTGTAGAGGTATGTTGTGAGCAGAAGTAGAGTAATTATGATTTTGTAGACATTGTCTTTAAGACAAAACATAGATGCAACTGCACAGTGTCTCCACGTGGGCGAAACCACTTTATTTCTATCCATCTTCTCCACTGTGACAGAGAGGACTGGCATGGAATTGAACGAGGGAATGTGCTCTGGTAAGAACTGACAATTACAAATGACTCCAAAATAATGTATTTTGCTTGTTCAAATATGCCAGGTAATATGAAAAATATTGACAGTTATTGGTTCCTGGAGGGCACGCCCATGAACTAATATACTTGGTCAACAAACTTAATCAGGATGCCTGAAAACCTTAAATCAATCAATCAGTCAATCAATCAACAAACTTAACTCTTTTATATTCTTACCAATGTTTTAAGATAATTGAGTTTTAATTCTAATATCAAATCATGTCAAAGGCATATAAGGGCTTATATCTTTGTTGACAATTGTCTAAAAGGTATTGTTATTATGTTGTTGTATTGAATCATAAATAGAGTTCATATTGCTAGTGCTCCTAAAATATGTAGTAATTAAATAAAGTATTTATTAGGAGAAGGGAAGAACTGAGGGGAAAACTTCATCCATTGAGAAATGACTCAATAGTATAAGAAGTAACAATATTTAAGAAAAAATAGCAGTGTATGGGCTTGTGGAAATCAGCATTGACCGAATTTTTTAAAATAACCATTAGACGTGAAACTGTGACTTCATAAAAGATTAAATTATTGTAAGTGATTATCACGGTAGATATGAAATTAAGAGAGAGTTTAGCATTTTCATGCTGTTGGCTTCCAGGTCATCATTATGACCAATTGTCACTTTTTCCGGACTTTTAAGGTAGAAAGCAATAGTCACAACATATGTTCAAAAGGCATGACACATTTATTGGTGTTCAGGCATTCAAGATTTGACCAGATGCTGTTTTGCAAAACTTCATCTATTGATAAACCAATTTTTGTTTAACAAATAAGTTGCCCTTGCATTCGCTGTTGGTCAACCAGTCAATGAACGACCAAACATGATGGTAATGAGTGTCAGTGACCGAAAAAAGCTATTTCTTTTTTCCATCAGAAAATAGGAGAATTTGTCATTGAAGGATGATGTTCCTTCAACCATATGGAATTGGAGGTTTTTGCATTCATCTTAAAATTAAGATGGATATGTTATCACCAGGCCACTCCCCGCCCCCCAGAAAAACGTGTGCGGCTGAGCTTAGTATTACCCAGAATAACCTGATATTTTTTTGCTACAAATGTTTAGTAGGAATGCTTTCGGATTGCATTGGATCACAAGGAAAGGACTCGTGTAAGGGGGCGTTAGCGGTGGCATTCTAGTGTCGTTGCGTAGGAAGACGTGCATTGCAAAATGCAAGTCTGTCAGTATGTGATGCTTCGGTGGGAGCTTGTAAGTATGGCGGCATGGAGTAAATTTTCCCACGACATGACATATGCGCTGGAGATCATCTGAGGAGGTTACAGAAGGAAAAATTTTGGCAGGGATGACCAACGGGTCGCCATACACCATTTCAGCAGCCGAGACGTCCGGGTCCTCTTTAGAAATGGTCCTTAGTCCCAGGAGGACCCAGGGAAGCTGAGTAAATCAGTTGGAGTCCTTGCAGCAGGACATCAAAGCTGCTTTGAGGGTGCGATGAAAACATTCAACCATTCCATTGGCAGCGGGGTTGTAGGCAGTTGTCTGATGTAGGGTGATGCCCAGGAGATTCGCTAATGATGTCCACAATTGTGAGGTGAAAGTGGTACCCCTGTCAGAAGTAATATCCTTAAGGATAGCAAATCTTGCTATCCATCCTGAGAGTAAAGCAGATGTACATGAGGCGGACGTTGCAGTTTCCATGGGAATGGCATCAGGCCAACGAGTGGAGCGGTCAATGACCGTAAACAGGTAACGATGTCCTTGTGATGTGGGTTGGGGGCCTACAACGTCGACGTGAATGTGGGCGAAACAACACTGAGATTGAGGAAAGGTGCCCCCTCCTGAATCCGTGCGTCGATGTACTTTGGAAGTTTGGCAAGAAGTACAGGCACGGACTCAATCCTTAGCATCCCTAGTAATACCGTGCCAAATGAACTTCATCTTCAGCAACTGTGCAGTAGAACAGCGCGAGGGATGTGAAGGGCTGTGAATGAAATGAAACACCAGTCGGCGTTTAGGAGCAGGAATCTACGGTCGCGATCTACCAGTACTGATGTCACAAAGGAGGGTGGTGTTGGAGTTGTCGAGGGGGACGTCTTCCCAACGGAGGGATGTGCAGGATATCCTACATGTTTGATACTCTGGATCATGTCGTTGGGCTTCAGCAAAAGCGTTGTAATCTAATCCCAGTTGAACGGCAGCTAACGTGTTTCTTAACAGGGCATTGGCAACGAGATTCATTTTCCCAGGGACGTATTGGAGGGTGCAATTGTATTCAGCCACGGCGGAGAGATGTCGGCGTTGACGTGCGGACCAGGCTTCAGACTGTTGAGTGAAGAGATGCACCAGAGGCATGTGGTCTGTACTAATGAGTAAGGGCGTACCTTTTAAGAAATGGTGAAAGTGTCCGACAGCCAAGTGCACCGCCAGCAATTTGCGATTGAAGGTAGAATAACCCGATTCTGCCTTAGACACTTTTCTTCTGGAGAAGGCCAATGGGCGGGCAAGCCGTTGACCACCTGTTTGAGTACTGCATCAATAGCGATGTCGCTGGCATCGGTGGAGAGAAGGAGAAGGGCGTGTGGGACAGGAAAAGGGAGAGCAGTAGCGGTTGATAGGGCATTCTTTGTTTTGCAGAAAGCTGCTTCTTGAAGCGGGCCCCCACTTCAGGTCTTCCGGCTTTCCCTTGAGGGAGGCGTAGAGGGGAGCAAGAGTGGCAGCAATAGCGGGCAGAAAACGGTGATAATAGTTAATCATAGCCAAGATTTCTTGCTGTGCTTTGACGGTCGAGGGCGTGGAGAAGTTCTGTACTGCTGCTACCTTGTCAGGGAGGGGATGGACTCTTTCAGGAGTTATGGGGATGCCCAAAGAATGACATTTCACTGGCGCCAAAGGTACACTTGTTGTACCAGACTACAAGGCCGTTTTGTTGTAGGCGGTCGAGCAGGTTGCACAGGTGTGAGGTGTTCCTCTTTTGAGGAAGAGAACACAAGTATGTCGTCCACGTAACATACACAGAAGGGGAGGTCCCCTAAGATGCCATCCTTGAGACGTTGAAAAGTGGCCCCAGCATTACGAAGGTCAAAACACAAGTAATTTAAGGTGGATGTCTTTTAGGTTCATATGCGTCTGATAATACCCCTTTAGGAGGTCGAGCGTGGAGAAAGGCTTCACTTTCTGCAGGTAGGAGGTCACGTTGGCGATGTTTGGGAAGGGGTAGTGATCTGGTTCTGTTTACATGGGTGGCTTTGTCGCCGCTGTGCCACGTCACGCGGTAGGCGTGTGCATCCTACGTCATTCACGTCAGCTTCGGTTGATGTTGAATAGGTGTCCTCTTTGTCAGGAGTGGAGGCGTTGATGGAGGTCTTGAAGATCGTGAAGTGGCTGTCCATAAGGGCGTCTGCTCTGGTCATCAAGTCCTTTATGGGTAAACTATCGACATTGGGTATGGCAGCGTGTACAGATTTGGGTAAAGGGCGTACCCAAAGGGCACGAATTAGGTTCACCTCACGAGGAGAGCCATCTGCAGCAGGTTGCAGGCGAGCGATACTGGTCATTTCCCTGAGGGCGAGCGAAGCCCTCTGGTCCCCCACCGGTTGTTGAGAGAGCCGAAAAAGCTTTGCTATATGGGCGGCTGGCGACGGCGAGTACTGCTACAGAAGATATGTTTTGAGGGCGTCATACGCTATTGGGGTGTCTTCTTGTTCAAAAAGCCAGTCGGAGATTTCCAGGATGGTGTCCTCGGGTATCGCCGCTAGAACATAATCTGCTTTGGAGGTTGAGCGAGTCACGCCCTTGATGTGGAATCACCAGTGTGACGGGTCAAGAGTAGGTTGTGACTCAAAGGCGAGATGAAAGCAACTGAGCACTTTATTATAGACACAGCAAGTATATATTCACATTAGGTCCAAGCAAGAAAGTTACAAAATACAACATACTATATCTTGTCCAACAGGCAACCGGTTCTGTTAACAGTTAACAATGAGAAGAGGCAGACAGGTTGATGCAAGTTGCTTTCAGTGCGAGGGGAGCAAAGATACAAAGGATATGGACATGAAAATCGGCTGGAGCAAAGCTTATATATATATATATATATATATATATATATATATATATATATATATATATATATATCAAGTAATCCCTTAAAATTTCATTTGAATATATATATTGGTATAGGAGGTATTGACTCCGCCGGCAAAATTTTCAGGTTCCCCCCCCCCCCCCACCGCCTCCTCTGCGAAATCTTCAGTTAGAGAATGACTGAGCTACGGATATCTTAAAAATAAAATGGCATTTCATATAAGGTCACACTCTTCTTTCGCAACAATAAAAATAAGACAGCATTACCCCTCTTTACTTCGGTTCAACATACATCAGTTCCGATTTCACGTTGCTTTCTGTAAATATTGAATGGAAGAATAAAATCCAACTTGCGTCATTTAATCCCATTTTACAAAGCCATTTTATCCCATCGTATGACACCATTTTATCCCACCTTACGATATCATTTTATCCCACTTTACGACGACATTTTATCCCACCTTACGACGATATTTTTTCCCACCTGATGACGTCATTCTATCCAACCTTACAACGTCATTTTATCTCATCTTACGAAGTCATTTCATCCCACCTTAAGACGCCATTTTATTTTCACCTCATGACGTCATTTTATTCCACTTTACGACTCTCTAAGACAAAGAATAATAAGTGAATACTATACTGTACTTAACAAGGAAGCTTATTAATGTAAGTATCTAGGTTTTATAAAATAATAACAGATTGTAAGTTCTTTATCGTGTTCAGAACATAGATAAGAAACCTTCAAGTGGAAGTTACTTAGTGGGGCAAATATCGACCATATGTCTCTTGGGACCAATCAAAGATGCAGGGCTTGTAGGTAAAGAGAAGCCATAATATGACTCTAATGGTTTGTGTATGCTTTAAAACTTTTAATGATTTTTTACAGTTGAATTCTTTTGGATATTCGTAAGATAACAAAACTAGTTTTTTTGATTGATAAAGACTCAAGAAAAATAATGGTAGAAATGAATTTAAATTAGAAAAGTAAAAAGGATTTTCTTATGAATAGGTCTGCAGAGGTCGAGACCCACTCTATTTATTTTTCTCTTTTTCGGAAATCCTCAGTGAAATAGGGAAGGGCTCTATTCAGTTTTTTTGTTTAAAACTTTACCAAATCAAAGGGAGGACTCGTTGTATACAGGGTGGCTAAAGAAATATTTTACCAAGGGGTAGAAACAGTATTATACTCATAAGGTCTGCTATTAACATGGCTTATGAATCCCTTAGTTGAGATCTAGCTCAAATTAGTGAATTTTGCAAATTGAACGCTAAAGAAAACTCAAGCTATGATTGTACGTAGGTCAAGAATGGGTTCCTCAACATCCAAATCTTTGCATTAAAAGGTGCGTCTAAGTATATACAACTCATTTGATAGTCTAGGTGTGTTTCTTGACTATAAACTTACTTTTGGGAAACACATCCAGTCAGTTTCTATTCCAACTGTGCAAAATACTTGCATATTGAGGAAGTATTTAAGGATTTCTGGTAATCAATCTATCCAGAGGAAGTGTTTTAAATTTTTCATTCTATCATATTTTAAATATTGTTTTCCTATCTGTGGTTTACCTGGTAACTCATCTTAATATGTTAGATAAAACTCTCTGTCGAATAAACTTCTTATTACTGATATGGGTATTAATCTCTGGCACCGTCATTTCAGTTAGTTCTTTGTTCATATTGCAAAAGGTTTTTCAAAATTCTAACCATCCTTTGCATTCAGATCTTCCCTGACTGTTCCATGCGTTTTAATAGGTATGCAGTTAATTCTAACAGTCTTGCCTTCATCATAAGGCTCAATACTACACAGTGTTCTAGAGGTAGTATTCCAGTTGTTGCTAGATTGTGGAATGATCTTTCTAATCTGAATTTTGAATCGGTGGAGCTTTAGAAGTTCAGACTTGTTGCAAATGGTTTTCAATTAAACAGTTGACATAAAAATAATTTATGGTCTATAAATGTCTGATTTGTCTTTGACAACAAACTTTGTTAGGTTACTTTCGAAAATTTTCCTGATGTGTTATGCCAAAAGCATGAACACGATTCTCTTGAATAATTTCTTTATTCAACCTCCTTTATTTCCAATATATTTTGACAAATTTATTTCATCCATTGGACAGAACGTTGTTAATAGCATAATTCGAGTATTTATGTCAAGACACAAGAAAAGCCTCCGATTGACTACTGCATATCATTATGATTAGAAATCAGAATCAAGGTTATTAGGTTTGTTCGAATAATAATCGCTTTGGATTTTTTAAACTCTTTTTATTCACATTGAAATGTTGAACATTTAATAGATATTTAACACAAAACACGTGCATAACACTACCTAAGGAGTGCTTAGTTATTAAAATATATGAGTGCCATTTTGATAAATATAATTATTGCATAACTAATTTAATATAACATGTATTCTAAAAGTTATTTCATAAGCACATGAATGTTGTGTTGCAGAACTTACAGTTTTATTGTTATTGATTATTGCACTAAATACCCATAGCACACAAAGCTACTAATTTAATTTGAGTCTCTCTCTCTCTCTCTCTCTCTCTCTCTCTCTCTCTCTCTCTCTCTCTCTCTCTCTCTCTCTCTTCTTGCATCAGAACTAGTTACTTGATTAACATATTGTCATGAACCATATCAAGATCAACATCTTTATTAAATGCTATAATATTTCAATTATCCAATGGAAAATTACAATGAAATAGTTTTGGAAAGAGAATCTATATAACTGGAATCATCACCGATTTGCAAGAAGTATATTTTAGATAGTATAGCAAAGTAGAATTCCCCTAATAAACAACAATGGATACACAAATATTAGATGAAATATCTAAAACTTCAAGTTTAGTTTCTATTCCCTTCAACGATGATTAGATGAAATATCAGTAACTAAACATTTTTGATGATTTCCAGACGATGATGATGATGAATATACGATGTAGATGAAGTAGCATCACTTATACAATATATTACTGGTGAATCTTAAAACTCTTTTTATCTTTCTTGCTGACCTTGCAATGGCAAGATTAAATCACCATCTATTTCTGCTCTAAAGTGATAAAGAAAAAGAGTAGCTTGTTGAATAGATTTAGTTTGAAATTCATTTTGACTTGGAATGACAAAAACTTTAGGTAACAAGTTTATAGCTGTGCAAAATCAAATCACTCCATGGAGTTTCTATACTCTAGGGGATACATGGAAAGATATAATCTCCTTTAACATTTTAAGAAAAATACTTTGTTATACAATAAAACTGAGAAATTTATGCGAAACCCGAATATTATTTGTAATTGAAATGGCACTAATGTATAAATATAAGTTGTAATTCATTATCTTAGAATGTGTGAAGGAATTTATGAATTTGATAAAGATTCCTAGGAAAACATTCTTTAAATTTTAGGTATTTACGAAACATAGATATTTACAAAGTACATTAGGTAGTTAGTTTATATAAACCAAATCCATTTCCCGTTTTCAATCCAATACTATCAATATGAATACTATAAAACGATTGACTGTTAGGTTGGCATGCAATTCTGCATTTCAAAACATCCTTTGTACTGAGAAGTTCCTTGTAAACTAACGAAGTGGTTGGTTTGAGAAGACAGAAATCTGGCAAACTGACTAGTATTACACGAGTGCAAGTCGGACCTCCATTCTACCCAGGGAAGAACACACTGCATCTGATCTACAAGAATGTCATCCAAACAATGTTAAACACAATTACCTGGTTCACTCCCCCTCACTGAGGACCATCTGGAAACTCCCTTTAGTTTCATGGAATTAGCCTTTGTTACCCCTGTCATATCATTAGCCATGGGGGAGAAATCTGTCACCCCGTGTACAGAAGCAAGTACAGCTATGTTACCTTCATACAGTGAAGCATTCCTTCTAAAATATATATTGTATGAGTTGAAATTTAATTGTGATTCTGCTTCAGAGGTTCCAGCAATAGAATAACAAGCATTGAATATAGACCCGCTGAAAGGACGTAAGTTTTCATTTGTGTAGATATGAAGTAATTCTTCAGTCCAAGCAATGGTGTTCCAGATAGCGTCTGGACTCAACTGGCCAAAGGTTTTTCTTTTCTGAAGACCCTTAATGAAATGGAAAATGGCGTTTTGTTTTTCTTGGAATTTAACTCATTGAACTTTTCATATATTCTTCTAGATCCTGTTATTCTTAACAATTTTTCCACATTAAAAGGAGGCCAAAAGCACACTGTCATTGTTGGAAATTGTGACTTTAGAAGAACAAAATTTGAGGAATCGGTGTATACAGGATGGTACAAGAAATAGTTTTTAAAAGAGGTTAAAGCAGAGAATTATACAGATAAAGGCAGTTATTACTCTCGTTATATAAAATGAAACTTTCCTTAGATATTGGGAAATAATTCTATAGACTCTACTTATGTGGAAAGTGTAGGGAAGAAACTGTAGTGAAAATCCAAAGTAAAGTCCCACAATTCCACCAAAAGCACATGCTATATATACTAGTGTTAGTCCATGTTCTTTGTTGAGAATAGGTAAGCCATTTTGTAAATATACGGAAGAATTAAAAGAACTGCATTTGAGAGCACACGCATCTGTAAGAGAATCTGTTATTAACAAAGACATGAAGCTATCTGGTAAGATGTACTTCATTTGACGTAAACTAAAATGGTGATGTTGACATGTTGGTAAATCTTCAAGAAATTTGAAGCTCAGAGAAAATATGGGATGGATTCCAGGAGGCAACTATGAAGACATATCTGTGCAGTAGTTAGAGAGAGCAACTGACAGCCTAGAGGTCTACTTGCCATGTGAAGTGACACTGCGTCAATAATTGATAGAGTGACGTTCGACCGAATGTCTTCAGCTCTTTTTGTGTAAACCATTGTAACTGAGGTTACTTGATTGCCCGAGAGACAGTTTCCAATTATTATCACACACTGGATGGTAAAAGGAACAGCTAAAATAGTGATCACAAAATATGTTGACAGACTATTTGATGATATTACTCTCTTTCTTACACATTTGAAGGAAAAAAGAATCCCAAATACACTTTTTACCAATTCCAAAAGCGATAACCCAAGGAACAGATCAAGATTTCCTCCAATATTTTCAAGAAGTTTGTGTAGAGGGTAAGAGGCAGTGATTTCCCATAAAGGTGTCACTGCAGATGATAAATGAAGTTTAAGTTCAGAGTTTTTGCCTTCTAAGTCTTCACGTGAATCGAGTTTCCATCGGAGTTTACTTTCTTGTGGTTTACAGGCATTCTCGAAATACGTCCGATTAAAAGAGAGAAGGTTAAAATATGATAAGTAAGGCAAATATACCTTTTCTCCAGTAATGCAAATTGATTCTAATGGTTTTTTCAAAGCATCTTTATTACTCAGAGGAAAACAGTTTCCTTTTATCGTAACTTCTTCTAAAACTGGTCTGTTTAAGCATTTATTTGTCGGATATCCTGTACTTAGAAAAGAATCAATGAAGATTTCATAAGGAGAAAATTTGAGTACCTGACCGGTGTAAACCATGTGATTAAATGCACTTTTAGTGTAATCATAAGAGGAATAAACTGATGGTATGAAGTGGAAAAGAAAGTATTCTAAATTGCTTATGAAATTTTCCCAGATACAGGATTTGTTACAGTTGTGTTTTATGTAACTGCAGATTTCAGGATTGGAAAAATCTTTGATAGAATTTTCAACAACCCAAGTGCAAGGCTTCAAGCTTGGAGGAGTTTTTCGCAGTTTAAGAGTAAAATCAGAACTATAAAGAATGGCATCAGCTGGAGCCGAAATCTCGAGACATGGTCCAACAGGAGAGAATGAGCGATGCTATAGCTTAGAAAATATCTCCCTGTCATCATTAGATGGGGTCAGGATAATATCTCCAATTTGTAATTCTTCAACAAAGTCTTGTATTTTCCAACCTGCTTTATCTAGTAATTGATCTCCATTTAGTTCTCTGTTGATTCCAGTTAAATGGTTAAATCTACTCTGAAGTTCTTCAAGCGTGTCAGCTGATATATTGAGACCTAGTGACACTAAGCGAAGTGGATGAAGTGGAGGGGAAGCACACAACATAACTGATGGAAACTGAGCTAGTCGTCCATTAGAAGCGGTAAACTTGACCAGTCGTCTGTTACGCTGATATTCGCTGACGTTCCAACCAACATTGTAGAGGTATATTGCTAACAGAAATAGAGTGATGATGATCTTATAAACATTGTGTTTAAGATAAAGCCTAAATGCAACGGCACGGTATCTCCCCACGGATGAGACCACTCCTCTTGTGTCCATCTTCTTCACTGTCACAGATAGGACTGACGTATAATTGAGTGAACACGAATGTTCTTTGTCAAGAACTGACAATTATAAACGTCTTTGTGTTTCTGTATTGTGCTCGACCAAAGAGGCCAGGAAATCTAAAGAAAAACTTTATGACAGGTATTGAATTTTGTACAGGGTACTCCAATGAATAAACACAATCAGTAAGCATAAGTGTTATTTATTCAAAATCAACATTTCATCATGATTGATTGTTGATTTTAATTTGAATGTTTGTGAAAGGGATTTAATGGCATATATCTTTGTTAGTAATTGACAAAAAGGGTAAATTGGTGCTATTGAATTATCAATAGAATAGATTATCATTTTCTCCCTCTGCTTTGACGTCTCTGCATCCGAATCCCCCTCATCAGGTGGTCTACCTCACTGATTCCCCAGGTACACAACCCAACCCCGTTTGGATGCCCTCGCCTGCATACAACCCTAGCTCCGAACCCTCAGGTTCCTTTCGTGGACACCAGAGAGGAAGCTACAGGGGTAGAAGACAGTTCCGCCATCGAGGCGGACCTAGGACAAAGGGGGCTCGGGGAAGGAAAGGACCTAGATTCACTCCCTCTCAACGAGGTGGTCCCGGTAGGGGGGAGACTTTACCACTTTCGAGACCATTGGACCTTCAGTCTGTGGGCTCATAGCATAATCTCTAAACGTTTGGGGTGGAAATGGCCACAAGGTTCTCCTCCTCCACCAGTGACCTCCCAGAAACCCACTCCCATCCTGAAAGAGTACACCACAGAGTTACTCAAGAAGAAAGCAATCAAATGGGTTCGATCACTGAAGTTCCAAGGCCGCCTGTTCACAATTCCGAAGAAAGGCTTGTCGGCATTGTGAGTGTACCTGGACTTGTCAAAGCTAAACTCTTACATTCTCTGCGACAAGTTCCGGATGTTGACTATCTCTCAGGTACGGACCTTACTTCCCCGTGGGGCCGTCACCACCTCTATCGACCTTACCGACGGCTATTATCATGTGCCAATAGCTCGAAACTTCTCTCCTTATCTGGGTTTCCGCCTAGACAGGAAAGCCTTTACGTTCAAAGTCATGCCCTTCGGCCTTAACATTGATCCCAGGATATTCACGAAACCGGGAGAGACAGTGTTAGAACAACTCAGGAACCAAGGGATACAGATCATTGCTTATCTGGACGGTTGGCTCATTTGGGCCCGGTCGGTCATAGAAGGCAACAGAGCTACGAAGGAAGTACTTCGATTTCTCGCCAACCTGGGATTTCGGGTCAATCTCCAAAAGTCCCGCCTGCAACCATCAGGCCACTTAGAATGGTTAGGCATTCAGTGGGACCTTTCGAAGCACACGTTGTCTCTCCCTTCCAAAAAGGTAAGAGAAATAGCTTCCAAGATCAAGAATTTTCTCAAACACAAACAGGTGTCCAGAAGAGCCTTAGAAAGAATCCTCGGCCTTCTCCAATTCACTTCAGTAACAGATCTCCTATTAAAAGCCAAACTCAAACACATCAATCGAGTTTGGAGAAAGAGAGCTACAGTACCTTTAAGAGACAAGGTCTCGAAGATCCCCTCTGTCTTGGAAATGAGACTACGCCCATGGTCCGAACCGAAGAACCTCTCCAAATCGGTTCCTCTACAATTCCCACCTCCACAAGTGACATTCCATACAGACGCGTATCTAAGTGGATGGGGGGATTACCCCGAACATCAGATGTTTCAGGGCTCTTGGTCACCCACCATGAAACAGTCCCATATCAATGTTCTCGAAGCCATGGCAGTGTTCTTGACTCTGAAGAGACTCTCTCCTCCGAGGTCGACCCACATCAGAGTAGTGTCAGACAGCACAGACGTAGTACACTGCGTCAACAGAGGCGGATCCAAGTCACCCAAACTGAATCAGATCCTGGTCACTATCTTCGCCTGGGCAACAGAAAAGAACTGGTTCCTGTCAGCAACTCACCTAGCGGGAGTCCAGAATGTGAGAGCGGACTCACTATCCAGGACGAAACCACTGGAGTCAGAATGGTCTCTAGACATAATTTCATTCCGTTGGATACTCAGGCTGGTTCCGGGCCTCCAGGTAGATCTATTCGGAACTCAGGTGAATCACAAACTCCCTTGTAATATACCATTTCCACTTCCAAATCATGATAATTTTAACTACAAAATTCAACTTGACCTTTTTTCAACTAAAGAGTATAACTTTTCATGGAAACTAGGTACTGTAATACATTTGGTGCTTACATCAGCAGGTCTCTTAGAAATAGTGGAAAAATGCGTTATCGCCCTCTGCCACATGTGCGCATCAAACTATGTTCAAACATTCCTATCATGCAGGCCAAAACAAGTCTGCACTTACTGTATTCTTTGCTGCCTTTATGCGAATGTGACCCGAATGTGACTGGTGTTGCATGTTTGATATTTGCGACACCAACCTGTTTTGAGTAAAGTGTAGTTGGTAGAAAGGTATCAGTATCACTTGAACTATCTTCATCCGTCAACATGTCATTGTACAGTTGGCATCATTAATTCTGGTACACTTCACGGGAAGCTAAGGAGACGTCTGACAGTTGTACATTGTAGCAGATGATGCTTTGTTAAGAAAAACAGAAATTGTTGGTAACGCTGCCGGTAAAACAGACTAGCTGAGCTATAAACACATAATCAAAAATATTTCTATAATTTACTAAGATCAGTTAATAAAATAACAATATCTATTTATTCAGTACTTCTTAAAATTATTGAAAAATATTTATCTATTCAGTACTTCTTAAAATTATTAAAAATATTTATCTATTCAGTACTTCTTAAAATTAATTAAAATGTTTTTGATCATGTGTGACTTTGTTTTACAGGTAACATTATCAACAGTGTCTCTTTTGCAGAAAACAGTATTACCTCATACAGTGTATAGCTGTTAGACGTCTCCTCAGCTTCCCGTGAATTGTAGTAGAATTAGTGAAGCCAACTGTACCTACCGTCTTTAGTGTCGAAGTGCTACCTTCTTCATGTGGGTCGTTCTTTACTGTTCTATCTCTTGGTAAAAAATATTTGTTTGTCATATTTACAACATCTTGTGCTGTTTCTTTTTGTGTATATTCATTGATTTCAACATTATTTCTGTTGTCTGTTTCTATAGTTTCATCCGTGCGATTATTACATACCAGGGTATTAGTATCAAATCTACTGCCATTGTTGCGTTGTTCTTTGTATCGTCTTCTCCATTTCTCCTTTCTTTGCTGCTCTTTGTGCCTCCTGGTCCCAGTGCTACAGCTTCTCTGCTGTTCTACACTTCTGGAAAGTCCATTATGCTGGAAACATTTGTTCAGTCTGAAACCCTAGTTTTCCAGTTTTTAGCTTCATGGAATTTAGACAAAATTGAAAGACACTTTCCATTGACCGCTACCCCAAAAAATGGGCTGAGGTTCCATTTACTACTACTTTTGAGGGAATATTTTGTTTCACATTGACGTTTGTTGTGGCAAGACTAGTAAGAGTGCCTTAGCAGGGATAATGGTTATATCTGTTGTCTTATATTTCTTTTTGTTCTGCATTTAATCAATTTATTAATCTGGACAGCAACATCCATCTCAGGATGCCAGTCCCATTTAGAGTCAAATGTATAAACTGAAGTTTGATTATTCATTCGATATTTGAACTTGAGTCATCATAAACAACTTCTGAAACACATTATTTTACAATAATTTCATTAACGGTTCATATCTTGAGTACTGAGCTACTCTCAAGTTAACATTTAGCCTATTATATCAAACAAGAACTTTCCAAGAGTAGGAGTAAAGTTATTGAGTTCATTCTCTTCAAGGATGAGGATAGATGGTCATTGTGGTGGGTGATCTGTTGCTTTTCCACAACAAGTTAATGGGGTTTGGATGGGAGGTGGACGCCAACCCAGATGAATCTTCTCCTTTGAGACAGACCCAAGACTAGTGTGATATCCCCACAGAGCGTATACGGTTGTTGGCCTAAGATTCTCTGCAATTTGGCTTTTTGATCTTACATGGCTAAAGAAACGTTTCTAGCTAACAGACTTCAGATAATCATTTTTTATAGTTTCAGTTCATATGCATACACCAGATTGCTAACTCAATAACTGGCAGTATTCTTCCACTAAATCCTTGGCTGAAATATAAGCTTCTGCTTGGGTTTGCATCGTCTCTTTGTTTAAGAATAATTGTTTATATCATAATTGGTGGGTTTTCCTTTGTCAATTCTTGATCTATATATTTCATAACTATGTATTGAGAATTAATCATGTGTAACAGATTAGCCTACAATATTCCAGCATAACATGATATTCTTCTCCGAGATTCCTCCAAAGATTGAAGGTTTAATACTGAATGAGTCTTCACCTTAAATCTGAGATCCCTTTTTAGTGACATCTTCTGAGATATATTTTCATATTTCCAATTTTGATATTGTAATTTTTTTTTTTTTCAAATGTTGAGAATAACGTGTCTAGTATTTTTACGACTTTTCATTGTGTTTATGTTTAAATATTGCTCTAAAATTAATAATGTTTATTTATTTATGTTTTATTTTTTTTTTTTTTTGTTAGATCACTGAGAAAATATTCGGATATGTTATGATGAAAGGATTAACCGGATTCTTCTGAGATAATTTTTTTTATGTCCAGTTGTATATGTTACTATTTTTTATGTATGATTATCAGATCATAGTCACTAGTATTCTTTGACTATTTGTTACAAGAAGAGAAAAAGCTTCCGGTTGAATACATCACTTAGAATTTGATCTGACAATCAAAATTATTAGGTTTGTTTGAATAAAACATGCTTTGAATTTTTTCATTCTTTTTATTCACAATGAAATGTGGAACTTTTAATAGACATTTAACACAATACACTTGTATAACATTACTTTAAGGAATGCTTACATATAGAAAGATAAGAAATGTACAATTTTGATAAATATCATAAATCCTTTAATACGACATAGATTCAGAAATTACATGAATATAGGGTTGCACAACATGCAAGTATATGATTACTGATCATGGCTTAGTTAATGAAATCATCATTATAGTTTTACAAAAGAAGGATATCTTAAGAGCATATATACATAAGTTTTCATTCAATGTTGTAATATTTCAACTATCATTTATGAAAAATTATTATTGAAATAGTTTTATCTGCTTTAATTACAAAGGGAATCTGTAGAAATGGAATCATCAGCGATGGCAAGTAATATATACCTATTATTTAACAGAGTACAATTACCTGAAAGACTACAAAGTTTATTCAATTATTAAGTGAAATATATGTAATTAGAATTTTATTTTTAATTTTCTTTCACAGTGATGGGATGAAATATTAGTAACTAAACAATTTTGATGTTTTCCAGACGACCAAGATGATAATAACATATAGGTTAAGAGGAATCAATCTTATACCATCTAATACAGGTGAATCTTAAGAACTATTTAGTTTATGTGCTAAGTTTTCAAAGGTAAAATTGACACAATAAATATATATGTGATAAAAGTGATAAAGAAAATAGTAACTCGTTTTTTTAGATTTAATTTGAAATTTCTTATTACTTGGAATGACGAAAACTTTAGCCAATAAGGTTATAGGTTTACATCAAATTGGTCCTTGACATTTCTTATACTCTAAACGATACATGTAAGAAAATCTGCATCGCTATTGCTTGGGGAGAACACTGACAAATAAGATGAGAAATCCAACTATGCCTAATGTTTCTTCAATATTTTGCAATTATTATTATCATAATCTTAGGATATATCAAAGAATATTCGAATTTGAAAAAAAGGTGGTGTCGATTTATACATCTGTATTGGGTATCTACGAAATATCAATGTTTGCAATGAATTTTAGGTGTTACATTTATTTGCTTTACGCCACTTATTTATATATTTTTATATTTCTTTTTATATCCTTTTATATCTCAATTTTCAATTGGCTTTGACATTAGTTAGTTTTTTAGAGAGCTTCAGTAGCAGTGATAGTATGGAAATACCTAGTGTTAATCCTACAATACTTCCCAATTCACTTAACAGTAAAGGTAACGGATATCCATCGATGTCTTCTATGATCTCCTGAGTCCGGGTTTCAATTGACATTAGTATATCGTAATAGGCAAATCCATTTTCCTTTAGAACCGGTAAAATGTTTAAACCGAATCCATTTCCCGTTTTCAATCCAATACTATCAATATGAATACTATAAAAGGATTGACTGTTAGGTTGGCATGCACTTCTGCATTTCAAAACATCCTCTGTACTGAGAAGTTCCTTGTAAACTGAAGAAGTGTTTGGTTTGAGTACCCACAGAGAAGACAGAAATCTGGCAAACTGACTAGCATTACACGAGTGCAAGTCGGACCTCCATTCCACCCAGGGAAGAACACACTGCATCTGATCTACAAGAATGTCATCTAAACAATGCAGAACACAATTATGTGATTTAACTGATTCTTCCCTCAATGAAGACCATCTGGAAACTCTTTTTAGTTTCATGGATTCAGCCTTTGTTACCCCTGTCATATCATTAGCCATTGGGGAGAAATCTGTCATCCCGTGTACAAAAGCAATTACAGCTAATTTCTCTTCATATAGTGAAGAATTCTTTGTAAAATATATATTGTACGAGTGAAAATTTGATTGTGATATTGATAAAGAGGTTCCATCCATAGAATAACAAGCATTGAATACAGACCCATTGAAAGAACGCAAGTCTTCATTTGTCCTGAAACCAAATACTTCCGCAGTCCAAGCAATGGTCTTCCAGAGATTTTTTGCACTGAATTGGCTAGATTTTTCCCTTTCCTGAAGGTCCTCAACAAAATGGAGAATGAAATTTTGTTTTTCTGTTGAATTTAGCTTGTTGAACCTTTCATAGATTTTTGTAGATTCTGATACTGTCAACAACTTTTCAACATCAAATGGAGGCCAAAAGCACACAGTTATTGTTGGTATATCCGACTTTTGAAGAAGGGAAGCTGAGAAGTCGGTGTATACGGGATGGGCAGAGAAATATTTTACAAAGAGACTAAAGCATAATATTATACAGATGATCACTGTTATTACTCTTGTGACAAATACTGAACCTTCTCTTAAACGTTGGGGAAGGATGCTATACATCTTACTTCTTTGGAATGTATAGGGAATTAACTGTAGTGAACATCCAAAATAAAGTCCAACAGTTCCACCAAAAGCACATGCTATATATGCGACGGTTGATTCATGTTCTTCGTTGACAACAGGTGAGCCATTTTGTAAATATATGGAAGAATTAAAAGAATTGCATTTGAGAGCACAAGTTTCTTTGAGAAAATCTGATATCGACAAAGAAGACATAAAGCCTTCAGGTAAGATGTACTTCATTTGAGGTAAACCAAAGTGGTGATGCTGACAAGCTGGCAAATCATCAAGAAATGTGAAGCTCAAAGGGAAATAGGGAATGGATTTTAGAAGGCAATTAATAAGACATTTCTGTGAAGTAGTTAGAGACAGCAACTGACAGCCAAGGGCTCGACTTGCCATATGAATTGATACTGCATCACTAATTGGTAAAGTTACATTCGACGAAATATCTTTTGCACTATTCGGATAAACCATTGTAACTGAATTTACTGGATTATGAGAGAGACAGTTGTTAATTATTATCACGCACTGGATGGTGAAAGGAATGGATAGAAAAGTAATCCCACAATATGTTGACAAACTTTTCGAAGGTATTATGCTCTGGCTTACACAATTAAGAGAAAGAAGAAACCCAAGTACAGGTATTCCTAAGTTCATGAGAGATAACCCAAGGAACAGACCAAGATTTCCTCCAATGTTTTCAAGAAGTTTGTGCAAAGGGTAAACCTGTGTGATGTGCCATATAGGAGTCATCTCAGATGATAAATGTAGTTTGATTTCGGCGTTTTTTTCCTCATTGTTTTCATATGAATCAAGTTTCCATCTGCGTTGACTGCCTTCTGGCTTACAAGCTTGCTCAAGATTATATTTTTCGAAGAGTGCCATGCCTAAGTACAAGTTATAAGGCAAATATACGTGGTCTCCAGCAATGCAAATTGATTCCAATGGTTGTTTTAAAGCATCTTTATTAATCAGAGGCAAACATTTTCCTTCTTTGGTCACTTCCTCTAACACTGCTTTTTTTAAGCATTCATCTGATGAGTATTCTTCGCTCAGAAAAGAATCGATGGAGATATCATAAGGAGAAAATTTAAGTGTTTGACCAGTATAAACCCTACGATCATAAGCACTTGTAGTGTAATCATATGAGGAATAAACTGATGGTATGAACATGAAAAAATAGTAATCTAAATCCTTTATGAAATTTTCCCAGACACAAGATTTGTTACAGTTGTGCAGTATATTACTGCATATTTCCAGGTCATAAAAATCTTTGATAGAATTTTCAACAACCCAAGTGCAAGGCTTCAAGCTCGGAGGAATGGTTTGCATTTTGAGAGTAAAATCAGAACTATATAGAATGGCATCAGAGGGAGCCAAAATCTCCAGACATGGTCCACCAGGAGAGAAAGAGCGATGCCATAGCTTAGAAAATATCTCCTTGCCATCATTAAAAGGGGTCAGAATGATATCACCAATTTTTAATTCTTCAACAAAGTCTTGTATTTTCCAGCCCGCTTTATCCAGTAAATAACCTCCATTTATTTTTTTGTTTATACCTGTTAAATGGTTAATTCTACTCTGAAGCTCTTCAAGCGTGTTGGCTGATATATTGAGACCAAGTGGCACTAAGCGAAGTGGATGAAATGGAGGGAGAATACATAGAGTAACAGATGGGAACCGAGCTAGTCGGCCATTATAAGTGGTAAACTTAATCATCCGTCTGTTGCGCTGATATTCAGTGATGTTCCACCCAACATTGTAGAGATATATTGTGAACAGAAGTAGAGTGATGATGATCTTACAGAGATGTTGTTGAAGGTGAAACTTATTCACAAATGCACGACATCTCCACACAGAAGAGATCCCTTCACTGCTGCCCATCTTCTTCACTGTCTCGAATGGCACTGACATGTAATTGAAGGAACAGAAATGTGTTCTGGCAATATTGTTATTATTAAAAGGAATAGATTAACCAGCCCAACGAGTTCATGGATAGAACTGACATATATTGAGGCTCGTATAATTACGTCAATGAATCAATAAGTATAAGTGTTATTTATTCAAACCAATATTTCACCATTATTGATTCTCCCGTAAGAATGTATTTCTCTGTTTAAAATTGTGAAAGAGGGTATTGTTAGAATATAATGCTATTGAATCATGTATATAACAGATAATCGTAGTATGCCTAGAATATGTAGCAATAGAGCATGATTATATTCTTGAGAATGAAAGCAATGACGGGTAAACCATATACAGGGAGG